>NW_027189157.1:767699-869794 GCF_040958095.1 Procambarus clarkii | reverse complement strand
CAGGTCAAGCTGGTGCCAGTGCTTGGATCTGGGGTGTCTCCAAGATACTCGGTGATGAGGCTTTGTGCCGAAGAACGTGTTGGTGACACAAAGACCATGAAGGCAGCAGAGTTCTAGCAGATGTTGCCCATTCTCATTCATCCTCCCTATGCCGAATTGACCCAGGCAAGTGGGCCAAACGTTGTGCTTGGCACCCACTCTGGCGTTGAAGTCGCCGAGGATAAACAGTGGCTCCTCTACAGGGATTCTCGCGATGACTCTGTTGAGGTCATCGTAAAATTTTTCCTTTGCCTCTGCTGGAGAAGTCAGGGTTGGTGCATATGTACTAATTACATTGACTGGTCCTGTTTGGGAGTGCAGTTGCAGAGACAGAATTCGTTCGGTTTCCCCCATCGGTGGCATAATGTGTCCCAACAGTGCATTCCTGACGGCAAATCCCACACCATGTTCTCTGGTCTCATCAGGTGGTTTTCCTTGCCAGAAGAAAGAGAAGGTCCTCTCTCTCACAGATCCTGATCCAGGGAGCCTGATCTCTTGGAGAGCAACAATATCCATCTGCAGTTTGCTCAGCTCCCTATCGATGATTGCTGTTTTTCGGGCGTCATTGATTTCTTGCAGGTCGTCAGAGACACCTGGTGTCAGTGTCCTGATGTTCCATGTGCCCAGCTTTAGGGCAGTTGATATTTTCTTCTTTGGTTTGGTATTGCTTGGTGCAAAGTTGTCGGGCCGCTTGTCGGTTTTCACCCTAAACCCCACGCACCCAGTGAGGTTAACGGACCGTGGCGAGGCAACACCTTATTGGCTGGGGTTTGCCCAGCTTGAGGCGGGTGGTAGCTACCCAGTGGGGCGCGATGACCCCTCCCACCGTCGGAAGCAACCCCTGGCGTCACACTCTTCGCCAATCGAGCAGAAGACTATAGACTGTCGACCGGTAGACTGTCGCTTCCCGTGTTGGTTCGACGCTGTGAGACGAAGCTGGAGTGCCCTCTCCAGGGCGCAAAGCCTGGGTAGGTAGATATGGAGGAGAAGCTGTTACCCATGCAGCAGGTCCCCCCTCTCCACGTTGCTGAAATTATCCAATAGAAAGGCAAATGCCAATACACATGGTTCCAGCAACGTCGCAGGAGCTGCCAGAACGAGGTCGACGTCAACAACGAACTGCCTTAGGGGCTCCAACTCCGGATTTTTCCTCGAGGTTGACTCCTGAAGCCTTTCCTAAACAAGGGGTATGGCTGCAAGGCAGCGGAGGTGTAAAATCAGGGTTTTCCTTCATCTACCCGGAGCAGCTTTCACATTTCTCTGTGGATTTTCTGCATATATATATATATATATATATATATATATATATATATATATATATATATATATATATATTTATATATATATATATATATATATATATATATATATATATATATATATATATATATATATATATATATATAAGAATAATAATTCTAACACGAATATTCTCAATATTTCTTGTTTCTTTTCACTGTCGATAATAGTTGAAAAATGTGGGATATTTGGGGCTTGAATCTGATTATTTAAATATTAATGTAGTAAATTAAATTACGAAGGACCACCCGCTTTTATAGTAAAGAGGGAAACTGAGAATTTCTGATCATTAGATAATTCCTAGATGAACCAGTAACTATGGATAAAATACTAGAGAATATGATCATAGAAATAATTAATGGGCTGTATAATTAAATGAATCAAACCTCAAACACCTACATTGGGGGGTTATTACTGGAGGTAAGTACGTCCAGGAACTAGTGTGGTTCGTTCACTAATCCAAATAATAATAATCTAATCCTATGAATTATAGTGAAACTAATGTCATTACCATGAATGGGAACATAGATTATAAGTATAGTAATGAGAGTCACAATAAACACATGTTAATCCTAAGAAATTCTGCATGTAAGTAATTTCACTATGTTCATGAATGAATACAAAGAATCTTAGCTTAAAGACGATTCCTTTATGTAAGCCACGACGTTTCCTCTAATTCCCTGGACTCGGCTGGCTGACGAATGGGATGGATTAACATGGGAGAAGGCGGCAGGGAGAATTCTTCTCATGTGCTGCAAGACAAATATTTACAGTAGCAACTAATTAAACTACTGAATCTCTATATTCAAGAATTTAAGAATTACAGGTGATAAAATTAATAACCTGTTGTTTGATGTTATCATGCGTCGTAATGGTCAATCTCCCAGCTACTACAAAACGCTTTACAAGATGCATCAAATAAAGAGAGTATACTTAGCTAATAAGGGCACTGTATAAGTTTTAAGATTGCCGAAATTCGCGTCCCCAGGCTCTGGCTAAGCCTATTCTGGATAGTGGCGCGCTTCACTGGCCGGTCACGTGTAGTCCAGAACCAGGTTAAAAAGGTTCCTTATATGACACCAGCACCAGTTGAAGATATTATCTGCAAGGTTATTCACGCCTCACAGTGGCGACTTTCATCTGAGGATGGATAACGTCTACCCTAATGGCTGGGCAATGGCGTCTCCTCGTGAGTACGGTACGAGCAGGTCTGCCTCAGAGCTTCTCCACACGAGTACTGGCAAGCCTCCTCTACCCCACGCCGCGTCCCGCGTTCATTAAACAAATTATTGTCACGAACATTAATATTTCTCGCATTTACGCTTGAAACGTTGAAGACTGGACGGGTTTATTATTTAGAAGAGGGAAATATTATTATTTGCCAATTTAGAGATAGTAAATATATAAGGGAGAGGAATTAATGTCTCCACATGGCATTCACTCTTGACGTTAACTTTTATTACTAGATAATCGCTATGACTCCGACGCTCTATTCGGCTTTTAGTTGGAGGTTAAATCATCTGTAATTAATTATCATACAGAATGCCTTAGTTATAGAGAATCGAATTTAATTCTCAAATACATTGGATATAATGTGTTTATTGTAATGAAATCTGATGCAATACTGGCGTCGGGTGACGTGAGAATTCTAGCCTACTGCACAGATGAAATTATTAGTACATGAGAATTCTACGTGTTGTTAATTTTACTTACTACAATAATTAGTAGTGTTAGTAATAAGTAATGAGAATACAACAATGTTGTATTCGGTGTTGGAAATATCCAACATAACTCCGGGGGGAGGATTCTAGGGTCGCAGTGTTCTGTGGAGTACTGACCTATCCCGAAGTGATGTTAAGATTAGTACATTAGTATGTTAATATGTTAGTATGTTAGTACACACATAACGAACGTCCCGGATTTATCAAGGACTTACAAGAACTTGAGTCTTGCTATTTACATGTCAAATGAAACATGTTGCTTGTAGCCTACACAGTATTTATAGAATTTAACTCTCCCAATTTAAACTAACAGAATCTACGGTGATGCGATATCCTGGGTCATAGTGACGTGTAATGTTTTGTTACGTGATATCACATCGTAGCATCATCATAGTTATCTCAGTGGGAAGTGAAGGAAATTACTCGTTCAGAGTTGTAATAGGCTTGCAAATTCCGCCTACATTGTTGAGCAGCAGCTCTAGTGGGGCGGTTGCTTGGAGGAACAGAATCATTATCCTCGGAAATTACTGGGGAAACTGGATCTGGCTGATATTCTTGCTCAGTCAGTTCAAGGGGAACCAGCTTCTCTAAAGTTTTTAGAGTAGTGTTGCCTCGGCATAAAACTTTAACTACTCTTAGGACACCTTGTCGATCTGGATGAATGGTAACAATTTTACCTATGGGCCACTCTGACCTTGGTCCATCACTGTCGACTAGTACTAGGTCTCCTGGTTTTAATTGCACCTTATTGTAAGGACTCGAAGCTCCGTAGTGGTACTCTCGTAGAGCTGTGAGGTACTCTCGAGTCCACACCTCATTCCACCTGTTAATAACTCTAGAAAGATGCTGGTAGCTCTCCACCAAGTCTCCTCTGGTCACATGTGACGGGTCTACAGGGTCCTCTTCGGCTAAAGGGATGAGAGGGCTCAGTAGACCTCCATGGATCAAGTGAGAGGGGCTCAGAGGTTCTCTCTGGGTGAAATCATCAGACAGGTAGGTGATTGGGCGGTTATTGACTCGCGCCTCGATTTCCACAACAATGGTTTGGAGTTCTGAGAAACTGACCTTTTGTCGGTGTAAAGTTTTCCTTAGACACTTCTTGACTGTGCCTACCATTCGCTCATAGAACCCACTTTGCCAAGGGGCTCTCGGTGCTATGAATTTCCAGTGACATTGTCGTCTCTGTAAGACTGACTGTACTTCTGGGTGGTTCCAGACTTCTCGCAAACAACTTTCTCCTGCCACAAAATTAGATCCGTTGTCCGATATCATTAATTTAGGACACGATCGGCGGGCAGCAAATCTGCGGAAAGCTTGAATGAAAGCTTCAGCACTCATGTCTGGAGTGACCTCTAAGTGTACGCCTCTGGTTGTAGCACATGTAAAGAGACAAATGTACGCCTTCACTGGTATATTATCTGGGTTACCAGTGAGGAGTAAGGCTCCTGTATAATCAACACCAGTGGTTTCGAAAGGACGAAGATGAACCACTCGCTCTTCTGGGAGTGGGGGAGGTCCTGGGTAAGGACATACTCTAGCGTCGTATCTCTTACAGATTACACAAGATTTAATAATTGTTTTAACAGTCTGACGACCTTGAGGAAGCCAGTACTTTTGTCTAAGGTCGGTGAGAGTATCTAAAACTCCACCATGTAAGGTACCATATTGATGGTGATGTAAGACAAGGAGTTTAGTGATGATGTGGTGGCGAGGTAGAAGAATTGGATTCTTAGTGTCTAAGTCAATTTTTGCATGTAGCAAACGTCCTCCACATCGTAGTATGTTATGAGTGTTGGCATCGTACCAGATGCCTAGAGACTTAGTTAATTTATCTGGAAGATTCTCAAATTCGCTTCCGTATGTCTCTTGCTGTGCACGCTTGATCCAATAGTGGATAGGATTGGGAAATTTATGTCGAATTCCTACTTTAGCAAGGAAATCAAACACGTGTGCAGTCACTCATAACAATTTGCTTAAGTTAGAATAATGATGAGGATCAATGGCTAATATTCGTTGAGGTTCTGGTTCTTTCATGGGAGTGGTGATATTGGTCATTATGACTTGTGGCTTTTGTTTGGGCCACTGACCACCAACAAGCCATGAAGGTCCATTGAACCACAGCGAAGACTTGATAAGTTGTTTTATCGTTAATCCTCGAGATAAATAATCTGCAGGATTGTCCTTAGTAGGAACATGTCTGAATTTATATCCAGCAGATAACTCATGAATTTCCCTAACACGATTACTGACGTAGGGAGTCTTGTTGTTGTTGTTTCTTACCCATTGTAAGACTGCCTCGTTGCCTGACCACACGACAATCTCACCAAAGTGGATATTATTGAGTGTCTTTGTCAGGCAATGAGCCAATCTTACTCCCACCAGCAATGCAGTCAACTCCATTTGAGGTAAAGATCTCTTCTTAATGGGAGCAACTCTTGCTTTAGATGTGAGCAAAATTGATTGTGCACTATTAACTAAATAGGCTACGGCGCCATATGCTTTGCCAGAGGCATCGCAGAAAACGTGTAAATTGGTGGGTAAGTTTGGTCCTGAAGCATTACGAGGAAATTTCAAAACGCCTAACTGGTTAAAATCCGTCGAGAGTATTTGCCATTTAGCTTGTAACTCACTTGGTAACGGATCATCCCATCCCATATGTTGTTGCCAGCACTCCTGCATTAGGAGTTTGCCCCTTATTAATATAGGACTAAGTAGGCCTAAAGGGTCAAATGGTTGACTGACAAACGAGAGCAATGTTCTCATGGTAAGGGTTGAATTATCAGTTTGCACTGACTTTGACATTCATCTCGTCAGTGCTGGTGTTCCATTCCACGCCTAGAACCATTAATTCACTGGGTACCTGATAATCTGGAAATTCTTTCTCGATTACCTGGTTAAGCAGTTTATTATTTGAGGCCCATGAATGTAGTGGCATATTGGCTCCTAACAGTTCCCGGTTAGCCTCATGGTAGATTTCTACCAGATCAGCTTGATCATTAGTTGTCCCCTGGAAATTGTCGACATATAAGTTGTCGCTAATGTCTGTCTTATAAGGGCTGTTTGATTTTCTCAAATGCGTGTCTAATGTTGCTTGCAAAAGAAACGGTGAGGACGTAGCTCCAAATAATACGGAGGCAAACCGATAGGTGATTACTTCACGGTTAGGATCCAGTGGATCCTTGAACCAGAGGAATTTTGTGTAGTCACGATCTTCCTCCTGTAATCCTACTCAGAGAAAGGCTTTGCTGATGTCGGCTGTATAGGCAAAAATGCCTGTGCGAAATCGTAACAACACATCATGTAGCCTTTGTGTTAGGCTAGGTCCCATTTGGAGACATTCATTTAAAGACACACTGCTCGGCTTTACTTTAGCACTGCAGTTAAAGACAATACGAATAGGTGTTGTCAATGAGTCTTTCACCACAGCATGGTGAGGTAAATAATGACCTATTTTTCGGTCATCTTGTTCAACAACTTCAATGAACTTGTTGTTAAGTTGTTGTTGGATAAGTTGATGATACATGTTCAGTTTGTCTGGCTGTTTCTGTAGTTGTGTTAATTGAGACTGCAATTGTGAGGCTGCCATAAAATAATTAACTGGAAGTTGTGGATGATCCAACTTCCATGGGAGTCTTACCCAGTATTGTTTATTTGAGTAGACAACTGTATCCAGATATTGCTGGTAAGTCCATGTATCATCAGGACTTGGTTGCTCAGGGATGATGCCTAAAGTGTCTAAATCCCACAAACGATGTATTGGTGGGTCAGACTCAATATCCTCAGATATTTCCCTGAAGCGTAGTGGTGACTGTTCTAAGCCTAGTCACGCCACAATTACATTATTGGATTGTTGGTTTGTGGATGCTGGACCTTGTCTGAAAAGCACTGGTCCTGTGAGCAATTTGCCTCCTGCGGACGACAACAAATTCATACCATGTTGCCTAGTGCATCCAGTTATAAACTAGTAATAATGATCCGCGCCTATAAGTATTCCAACATCTGTGAGGCAGTCAGAATTTATTTTATAATCTGCTAGCCTCATGCGGTTTCGTTTAAGGTGTTTCGCAGTGCGAGCTAATCCTGTGACCTGTAGGTCTGTAGGAATCTTATCCACTACTACCGCTTGGATTGGACTAGTAGAAGATCCTAGTCTTACTAATACTTTAACTACCTTGTAGTCACGAGGTCCACTATTTGACAAGAAACCAGAAATATTTAACCTCACACTTTTGGCAGGTTTTAAATTTAACTCATCTACCAACTGTTGTGTAATGAAGGTTTTCTGTGAACCTTGGTCAAAAAGACCCCTAGTGTTAATTCTAGATCTTCGGTTTATTAGTTTAAGTTGAGCTGTAGGCAGAGTAGTATTATTGCCTGACTCAGTAGTAAGTACATTTACTTCGTGATGCACTTTGCAATATTGCACGGCGGTAGAATTCGTAGAATTCTCCCCAGTGGTTATGGTCGGTGTAGAAGATTTTCTACATAAGGCGGAGTGGTGTACACCTTGGTTGCATCTGTTGCAGGGACGTAGCTGCACTACACATTTCTTGGGATCATGAGAGCCCATGCACCTGGTGCACTTGCGCATTTCTTGCAACCTTTTAATCCTAGTATTATAAGTAGGATAAACAGAGCATTGGTATGCGGTATGCCCTTGATTGCAGAGCAGACACCTTCTCTCTTTGTTTGACTTGTTCTCTTTAGTAGACAAGTCATTGGTTATCTCAGAAGGAGACACCGAATATGTACCTACATTTCCACTTCTTTTCCCAGTGGATGGAGTAGTTCTAGATGGAAATTTATTAGACTTATTTAAAGTCTGTTTAGGTTTGACTGAAGTGTCAACTTGAGTTGAGTTACGTTGAGAGTTGGTAGAGGAGTTTGAAACTTTCTCCCCGTCTTGATTGGCTCTTTGTCTTTCGACTAAGGTATGCAGACCTTCTGTGATTTCTTTCAGAGTCAAAAAGGTCGTATTGTATATAGTACACAACTTATCTAAAGTTTCTCTTGGCAATTTTCGCTTAACAACTACTTTAGTCATCCATTCAGCTGACTGGATTTGGACTTTAAGGCTTAAGGCCTTGAGTAAAGACTCTAGTTCTAGTCTGAAATTTTGGAGAGATTCTGCGGAATTATTAACAGAGGGTAAATCTAGCAATTTTTGAACTAAGACAGTAATAGTTCTCTCCGTGTTATCGTAGTTGGTTTTGAGCAATTGAACAGCTGATGTGTAACCATCACTGGTCAGTGTTATATTGGAGATTACTTTCAAGGCTTCATTTCTTAACAGGCCTTGTAGATAAGTGAATTTGGTGGTTTGAGGAATGTTAGCTTTAGAGTCTACTGCATCTACGAATTTACGCCAGAAATCATCCCAACTTTCGTTCTCATCACCAGAGAATGTGGGTATATTGATTTGAGGTAATTTAACCTCAGGATCTGTACGTACAGTAGAAGCTACTGTCAGCTTGTTTTTAGCAATTTACTTCTTAAAGGGTAAAAGCTTAACTCGGATATCTTCTTCATACTGAGCTAACTCATCTATAACCTCCTCAAGTTCACTACTATCTACAGAAGTTGATTGCAGTTCTGTCAAATACAAATTCATGTGTTGCTTAATATGAGCAAATTTACTTTCAGCAACTTGTAATAAATCTTCTAACTCAAAGTAATCAACAGTTGACTGTTGTGACAGATTTTGGCATTTATTAATCTGTCGGGTCAAATGACCTTTCAGACCGATAAGGGTCCTTTTCATTTTGGTAGCCGTGTCCATCTTGTTGGGTAAAGGCTGATTGTTCAGTAAATATTTATTACTGAGATAACTGGGATATTGACTCATTCAGTGGAGTTCAATATCAATGAGAATAGCCTAATGTACTTGAATAGACTATGTTTCTACCTACCTAACACGAAATAGCTAGATATTTTGTGCACTGTCTGAACTTCACCATTAGTTCTCGTCCGGTTAGCTCATCTATATCACCATCAGAGTTAATAGAGATTATCCAGCAATACACAAAATAGATACACAAAATAATGCATACAAGAGAAATATTATGGAGACACTCCAATCAGAGTTATCTCAAAATTACTCCCACCCTGTATAGGGTCAGCACAAATAATATAATACATACAACACTGACTAGCTTAGATCTAGTCGTAATAATTCCTAACTAAGAACTATAAAGTTATTTAGTCTGGGCTTGTACCAAATTCAGCACAATCTCAGCCTAAATTCTACCTAATAACATGGGTAAAGATTATTGTGGTGCAGTAAGGTGAATATAGTTGTGCTGTATTTTTGGGTTTTTTGTTTTATAAGAGTGCACTTGTACACACAGGTGAAAACATATAAAGGTTATGAGCTGATGCTCCTGGTGACCTAAAGATTCATACTTCTGTATGAGGTATAGGTCTAAGTGTTGTGGGTAATTGGCTATGACCCACTAAAGCTACCTTATACATGAGGTGAAAGTAGCAATATGTTAGTGTGATCTAGACTAACTGATGTGTTACACTGTTAGTTGACACAATTAATTAAATAGTTAGTCTAGCTTATGTCACACAACGATTAGTTATTAATGATTAATATTTTAATTATAAATTTAATGCCTATCCAGTTCGATAAGGACCATAATGTGGGATATTTGGGGCTTGAATCTGATTATTTAAATATTATTGTAGTAAATTAAATTACGAAGGACCACCCGCTTTTATAGTAAAGAGGGAAACTGAGAATTTCTGATCATTAGATAATTCCTAGATGAACCAGTAACTATGGATAAAATACTAGAGAATATGATCATAGAAATAATTAATGGGCTGTATAATTAAATGAATCAAACCTCAAACACCTACATTGGGGGGTTATTACTGGAGGTAAGTACGTCCAGGAACTAGTGTGGTTCGTTCACTAATCCAAATAATAATAATCAAATCCTATGAATTATAGTGAAACTAATGTCATTACCATGAATGGGAACATAGATTATAAGTATAGTAATGAGAGTCACAATAAACACATGTTAATCCTAAGAAATTCTGCATGTAAGTAATTTCACTAAGTTCATGAATGAATACAAAGAATCTTAGCTTAAAGACGATTCCTTTATGTAAGCCACGACGTTTCCTCTAATTCCCTGGACTCGGCTGGCTGACGAATGGGATGGATTAACATGGGAGAAGGCGGCAGGGAGAATTCTTCTCATGTGCTGCAAGACAAATATTTACAGTAGCAACTAATTAAACTACTGAATCTTTATATTCAAGAATTTAAGAATTACAGGTGATAAAATTAATAACCTGTTGTTTGATGTTATCATGCGTCGTAACGGTCAATCACCCAGCTACTACAAAACGCTTTACAAGATGCATCAAATAAAGAGAGTATACGTAGCTAATAAGGGCACTGTATAAGTTTTAAGATTGCCGAAATTCGCGTCCCCAGGCTCTGGCTAAGCCTATCCTGGATAGTGGCGCGCTTCACTGGCCGGTCACGTGTAGTCCAGAACCAGGTTAAAAAGGTTCCTTATATGACACCAGCACCAGTTGAAGATATTATCTGCAAGGTTATTCACGCCTCACAGTGGCGACTTTCATCTGAGGATGGATAACGTCTACCCTAATGGCTGGGCAATGGCGTCTCCTCGTGAGTACGGTACGAGCAGGTCTGCCTCAGAGCTTCTCCACACGTGTACTGGCAAGCCTCCTCTACCCCTCGCCGCATCCCGCGTTCATTAAACAAATTATTGTCACGAACATTAATATTTCTCGCATTTACGCTTGAAACATTGAAGACTGGACGGGTTTATTATTTAGAAGAGGGAAATATTATTATTTGCCAATTTAGAGAGAGTAAATATATAAGGGAGAGGAATTAATGTCTCCCCATGGCATTCACTCTTGACGTTAACTTTTATTACTAGATAATCGCTATGACTCCGACGCTCTATTCGGCTTTTAGTTGGAGGTTAAATCATCTGTAATTAATTATCATACAGAATGCCTTAGTTATAGAGAATCGAATTTAATTCTCAAATACATTGGATATAATGTGTTTATTGTAATGAAATCTGACGCAATACTGGCGTCGGGTGACGTGAGAATTCTAGCCTACTGCACAGATGAAATTATTAGTACATGAGAATTCTACGTGTTGTTAATTTTACTTACTACAATAATTAGTAGTGTTAGTAATAAGTAATGAGAATACAACAGTGTTGTATTCGGTGTTGGAAATATCCAACAAAAAATCAATTCTCCAAAAATCTTTTTTATTTCTAGTCTGACGCGACATTTGAACGCGTTTCGTAATAACTTATTACATTTTCAAAGACTTTTGTTTACACACACACAACTATAACCTGCAAACACTAAACAGAGTTTAAACAGCTTTCATTTTATACCTGCATTTGGGTGATGTGATATTTTACAACAGTTTTGGATGAGGTGAAAACAAACTTTCAACACAAGTCAGAACACGAAACAATAGGTATAATATTGGGTAAGTTGAAGGGAAGAATGGAAGTAACTGCAAAGGGCCTATTGGCCCATATTTCTTGATGCTTCTGTATTGGTGCGGAGTAGACTCCACACCAATATAGAAGTAGTGTGTTCCTCACGTGTGCCCCAAAGCATTTGTGTTCCTCACGTATGCCCCAAAGAATGAGGTGATTTGATAAAAGGCTATGCCCAAGATTACCATCAGAGTGCCGGCGGGCTGATGGGCTAAATAGACTCGGCTACCATCAGTTTTTGTCAGGTCGTGATGGTCAAGTAGATTAAGGCGTCCTGTACATACCAGTTGCGTTGTTCCTGGCAGTATGGGTTCGAGTCACTTCTGGGGCGTGAATTTTCAGTTTATATAGTCCTGGGGACCACTCAGGCTTGTTCACATATATATATATATATATATATATATATATATATATATATATATATATATATATATATATATATATATATATATATATATATATATATATATATATATATATATATATATATATATATATGTCGTACCTAGTAGCCAGAACGCAATTCTGAGCCTACTATGCAAGGCCCGATTTGCCTAATAAGCCAAGTTTTCCTGAATTCATATATTTTCTCAAATTTTTTTCTTATGAAATGATAAAGCTACCCATTTCATTATGTAAGAGGTCATTTTTTTTTATTGGAGTTAAAATTAACGTGGATATATGACCGAACCTAACCAACCCTACCTAACCTAACCTAACCTATCTTTATAGGTTAGGTTAGGTTAGGTAGCCGAAAAAGTTATGTTAGGTTAGGTTAGGTAGGTTAGGTAGTCGAAAAACATATATATATATATATGTATATATATATATATATATATATATATATATATATATATATATATATATATATATACATATATATATATATATATATATATATATATATATATATATATATATATATATATATATATATATATATATATATATATATATTAGTATATTTTGGTAGCAGTCTTTCCTGTAGACATATATTATTAAATATGACCGAAAAAGTAAGATTAATAATTCTAACACGAATTTTCTCAATCCTTCGTACATTATGCTTCACTGTTGGAGGTAAATCAAAAATCACTTCTCCAAAATTCATTTTTATTTCTAGTCTGACGCGACACGGGCGCGTTTCGTAAAACTTATTACATTTTCAAAGACTTCACAAATACACAACTGATTAGAACTTGCGTTTCCCTGATTTTATATCTACATTTGAGTGAGGTGGGAAGGGTGATGTGGCATTACATTTGAGTGAGGTGGGAAGGATGATGTGGCATTAACACAAGACAGAACACTAGAGGATATTAATAGGGTATTAAAAGTATCAACACAAGACAGAACACGAAAAAATGGGTATTGAATAGAAGTGTTTGTAGAAAGCCTATTGGTCCATATTTCTTGATGCTTCTATATTGGAGCGGAGTCTTGAGGTGGGTAGAATATAGTGGTGCAATAATTGGCTGTTGATTGCTGGTGTTGACTTCTTGATGTGTAGTGCCTCGCAAACGTCAAGCCGCCTGCTGTCGCTGTATCTATCGATGATTTCTGTGTTGTTTACTAGGATTTCTCTGGCGATGGTTTGGTTATGGGAAGAGATTATATGTTCCTTAATGGAGCCCTGTTGTTTATGCATCGTTAAACGCCTAGAAAGAGATGTTGTTGTCTTGCCTATATACTGGGTTTTTTGGAGCTTACAGTCCCCAAGTGGGCATTTGAAGGCATAGACGACGTTAGTCTCTTTTAAAGCGTTCTGTTTCGTGTCTGGAGAGTTTCTCATGAGTAGGCTGGCCGTTTTTCTGGTTTTATAGTAAATCGTTAGTTGTATCCTCTGATTTTTGTCTGTAGGGATAACGTTTCTATTAACAATATCTTTCAGGACCCTTTCCTCTGTTTTATGAGCTGTGGAAAAGAAGTTCCTGTAAAATAGTCTAATAGGGGGTATAGGTGTTGTGTTAGTTGTCTCTTCGGAGGTTGCATGGCTTTTCACTTTCCTTCTTATGATGTCTTCGATGAAACCATTGGAGAAGCCGTTATTGACTAGAACCTGCCTTACCCTACAGAGTTCTTCGTCGACTTGCTTCCATTCTGAGCTGTGGCTGAGAGCACGGTCGACGTATGCGTTAACAACACTCCTCTTGTACCTGTCAGGGCAGTCGCTGTTGGCATTTAGGCACATTCCTATGTTTGTTTCCTTTGTGTAGACTGCAGTGTGGAAACCTCCGCCTTTTTCCATGACTGTTACATCTAGAAAAGGCAGCTTCCCATCCTTTTCCGTCTCGTAAGTGAAACGCAGCACGGAACTCTGCTCAAATGCCTCCTTCAGCTCCTGCAGATGTCTGACATCAGGTACCTGTGTAAAAATGTCGTCAACATACCTGCAGTATATGGCCGGTTTCAAGTTCATGTCGACTAAGACTTTTTGCTCGATGGTACCCATGTAGAAGTTTGCAAACAGGACACCTAGGGGAGAACCCATGGCGACCCCATCTACTTGCTTATACATGTGCCCATCCGGGCTCAAGAAGGGTGCCTCTTTAGTACAAGCTTGGAGTAGTTTCCTCAGAATACTTTCTGGCATGTCAAGAGGAGTACAGGCTGGATCACGATACACTCTGTCGGCTATCATTCCGATTGTCTCGTCCACAGGTACGTTGGTGAACAGCGATTCTACGTCCAACGAGGCTCTTATCCCTGTGGCCCGTGCGCCCCGCAGTAAGTCCACAAATTCCTTTGGAGACTTCAGGCTGAAGGCGCAAGGAACATAAGGAGTCAGCAGGCCGTTGAGTCGCTTCGCCAATCTGTACGTGGGTGTGGGTATCTGGCTAATGATTGGCCGAAGTGGGTTTCCAGGCTTGTGCGTCTTGACATTTCCATACGCATATCCAGGTTTATATTCCCCAATGATCTTTGGCAGGTGGAGTCCGGATTTCTTGGCGTTCACAGTTTCGATCAGTTTGTTGACCTTTGCTTTTAATTCGGCTGTAGTGTCCTTCGTTACCCTTTGGAACTTAGAACAAGCAGAACTTATTGCAGAAGGAGGAAAGAATCGAGGCAACTACAGAAGCACCATACTGTCCCCCGAGCTTAGAGCGGCAGCTAAAAGCCTTCGTGAGAACAAGGAGATAGTTGTCAGGAGAGGTGACAAGTCGCCAATATATGTCATTCTTAAAAAAGACGAATATCTGGCGAAAATGAACATCATACTCTCTGACCAAACTAAGTTCCAAAGGGTAACGAAGGACACTACAGCCGAATTAAAAGCAAAGGTCAACAAACTGATCGGAACTGTGAACGCCAATCAATCCGGACTCCACCTGCCAAAGATCATTGGGGAATATAAACCTGGATATGCGTATGGAAATGTCAAGACGCACAAGCCTGGAAACCCACTTCGGCCAATCATTAGCCAGATACCCACACCCACGTACAGATTGGCGAAGCGACTCAACGGCCTGCTGACTCCTTATGTTCTTTGCGCCTTCAGCCTGAAGTCTCCAAAGGAATTTGTGGACTTACTGCGGGGCGCACGGGCCACAGGGATAAGAGCCTCGTTGGACGTAGAATCGCTGTTCACCAACGTACCTGTGGACGAGACAATCGGAATGATAGCCGACAGAGTGTATCGTGATCCAGCCTGTACTCCTCTTGACATGCCAGAAAGTATTCTGAGGAAACTACTCCAAGCTTGTACTAAAGAGGCACCCTTCTTGAGCCCGGATGGGCACATGTATAAGCAAGTAGATGGGGTCGCCATGGGTTCTCCCCTAGGTGTCCTGTTTGCAAACTTCTACATGGGTACCATCGAGCAAAAAGTCTTAGTCGACATGAACTTGAAACCGGCCATATACTGCAGGTATGTTGACGACATTTTTACACAGGTACCTGATGTCAGACATCTGCAGGAGCTGAAGGAGGCATTTGAGCAGAGTTCCGTGCTGCGTTTCACTTACGAGACGGAAAAGGATGGGAAGCTGCCTTTTCTAGATGTAACAGTCATGGAAAAAGGCGGAGGTTTCCACACTGCAGTCTACACAAAGGAAACAAACATAGGAATGTGCCTAAATGCCAACAGCGACTGCCCTGACAGGTACAAGAGGAGTGTTGTTAACGCATACGTCGACCGTGCTCTCAGCCACAGCTCAGAATGGAAGCAAGTCGACGAAGAACTCTGTAGGGTAAGGCAGGTTCTAGTCAATAACGGCTTCTCCAATGGTTTCATCGAAGACATCATAAGAAGGAAAGTGAAAAGCCATGCAACCTCCGAAGAGACAACTAACACAACACCTATACCCCCTATTAGACTATTTTACAGGAACTTCTTTTCCACAGCTCATAAAACAGAGGAAAGGGTCCTGAAAGATATTGTTAATAGAAACGTTATCCCTACAGACAAAAATCAGAGGATACAACTAACGATTTACTATAAAACCAGAAAAACGGCCAGCCTACTCATGAGAAACTCTCCAGACACGAAACAGAACGCTTTAAAAGAAACTAACGTCGTCTATGCCTTCAAATGCCCACTTGGGGACTGTAAGCTCCAAAAAACCCAGTATATAGACAAGACAACAACATCTCTTTCTAGGCGTTTAACGATGCATAAACAACAGGGCTCCATTAAGGAACATATAATCTCTTCCCATAACCAAACCATCGCCAGAGAAATCCTAGTAAACAACACAGAAATCATCGATAGATACAGCGACAGCAGGCGGCTTGACGTTTGCGAGGCACTACACATCAAGAAGTCAACACCAGCAATCAACAGCCAATTATTGCACCACTATATTCTACCCACCTCAAGACTCCGCTCCAATATAGAAGCATCAAGAAATATGGACCAATAGGCTTTCTACAAACACTTCTATTCAATACCCATTTTTTCGTGTTCTGTCTTGTGTTGATACTTTTAATACCCTATTAATATCCTCTAGTGTTCTGTCTTGTGTTAATGCCACATCATCCTTCCCACCTCACTCAAATGTAATGCCACATCACCCTTCCCACCTCACTCAAATGTAGATATAAAATCAGGGAAACGCAAGTTCTAATCAGTTGTGTATTTGTGAAGTCTTTGAAAATGTAATAAGTTTTACGAAACGCGCCCGTGTCGCGTCAGACTAGAAATAAAAATGAATTTTGGAGAAGTGATTTTTGATTTACCTCCAACAGTGAAGCATAATGTACGAAGGATTGAGAAAATTCGTGTTAGAATTATTAATCTTACTTTTTCGGTCATATTTAATAATATATATATATATATATATATATATATATATATATATATATATATATATATATATATATATATATATATTGGTGTATACTGGCAGCAGGTTTTCTTTCAAACATGTTTCATTGAATATGACCGCATATTCTGTATTTATTATTTTCTGGTTTAGGGCTTCTATCCCTCTAACTATTTTCTTAGCATCAGGGCTTAATTGGAATAGGAGTTCTCCAAAACTCATTTTCGTACTTTTAAGGTGAAGAAAAGAAGTGATTTACTATAGAGTGTATTACACTTATTTGTAAAATTTGCACGACATTTCGAACCTCCATGGTTCATTCTCAAGTGAACAGATCTTACAATACTAGTTGATTTTATACCCGCATTAGGTCAGGTGATAATACAATGAAGGTGAAAAACATGGGGGGATACATAAGGGATAAACATAGGGGCTGCAGAAGGCTTATTGGCCCATACGAGGCATCTCCTATCTAAACACAAAGATTAATCCAGTGTAATTGGCCTGTTATGTTGGACATTGTCTTCTGTGTTGGCATCGATATGTTCTTGTCTTGTCCTTACTCTCATGGTGGGTAGAGTAAATAGTTCCGTGATTTGGGTGTTCATGGTAGGTCGCTCTATTCTTATGTGAATTGCCTCAAGAATTTGTAATCTTCTTGAATCTTGGGTTTTGTCTATTATGCAAGTATTCTTGTTCAACATTTCTCTTGTTAGAGTAATGTCATGGGCTTGTCTCATGTGATTCCTAGGGGCACCAGATTGAAGATGGCATGTCAAACGTTGTATACTTGTATACAACATGTATACGTTGTTGTATACATGTACACTTGCCCCCACGAAGGATGTAACCTTCAATGTAAGTACATAGGTATGACGTCGACCAAGCTGACGAGGCGTTTGACATGTTTGTGACATCTTTGTGTTTAGATAGGAGATGCCTCGTATGGGCCAATAAGCCTTCTGCAGCCCCTATGTTTATCCCTTATGTATCCCCCCATGTTTTTCACCTTCATTGTATTATCACCTGACCTAATGCGGGTATAAAATCAACTAGTATTGTAAGATCTGTTCACTTGAGAATGAACCATGGAGGTTCGAAACGTCGTGCAAATTATACAAATAAGTGTAATACACTCTATAGTAAATCACTTCTTTTCTTCACCTTAAAAGTACGAAAATGAGTTTTGGAGAACTCCTATTCCAATTAAGCCCTGATGCTAAGAAAATAGTTAGAGGGATAGAAGCCCTAAACCAGAAAATAATAAATACAGAATATGCGGTCATATTCAATGAAACATGTTTGAAAGAAAACCTGCTGCCAGTATACACCAATATATATATATATATATATATATATATATATATATATATATATATATATATATATATATATATATATATATATATATATATATATATATATATAGCATATATATATATATATATATATAAAAGCATATATATATATATATATATATATATATATATATATATATATATATATATATATATATATATATATATATATATATATATATATATATATATGTATATATATATATATATATATATATATATATATATATATATATATATATATATATATATATATATATATATATATATATATATATATATATATATATATATATATATACATACTAGCAGTACCCGGCCACGCGTTGCTGTGGCTCAGCAACCTTCCCTGCCTCCCAAGTCCTCCCCACCATTCCCCCCTCACCCGTTTCCTCGGCCTCCCAACCATTCCCCACTCCACTGTCCCCTCGTCCTCCTCGCCATTCCACACTCCACCATCATCTCTTCCTTCCCACCATGCCCCACTCCCCTGTCCCTTTGTCCTGCCCACCATTCTCCATTCTCCCATCCCCTCGTCCCCAACATCCCAAACTCCCCTGTCCCCCATCCTTCCCCACCATTACTCCCTCTCCTGTTCCCTCGTCTTCCCCACCATTACCCCCTCTCCTGTCCCCTCGTCCTCCCCACTATCTCTCACTTCCGTCTCCTCGTCATCCTCGCTATTCCCCGCTCTCTCGTCCGATGCCTTCCCAAATGGTTCGATGTTCCCATCAGAAAATTGGGAACATCAAGTGATCTGACGTTCCCATCACTGATATATAATAAAACAGTTAAAAAATCAAATGAAAATATGAACAAATAAAAAAAAACTATACTCACGAAATGAACGGTATGGTAAACAACACAGCTCAATTCCAAAGCAATTCACACAAAATAATTAACTCCAGATGAAAATAAATCAATATCTATGAAAATTCAATTTATCAATGCAATCAAAAACATTGAAATGGAATTATAACATTTAGTATAGCATGTGTATTGCTCCTACATGCAACAGATGGCTTTGTTTTTCAAGAAAAGCATAGTTTTATCTTCACAGGTGTAGCATCTATACTTATACTTACGAAATAAACGATATGGTAAATAACACAGCCCAATTCCAACACAAAGTCACACAAAATAATTGAATAAAAAATTTAATAAATTGAAATCTATGAAAATAAAATTTATCAATGCAATCGGAAACATTGAAATGGAATTTGTGAAATATTTAGTATCGCGTGCATGTTGCTATAATGTGCAACAGAGGGAGCTGCTTTTCAAAAATGCATGTTTTCACCTGTCACAGGGGTGGTATCTGCATAGTAGTTATATAAAAAGACGCGTCTATTTGAATGTAACGTTGTGTCAAAATTTCAAAGCAATCGGTGAAGAACTTTCGGAGATTACAGCATGTGTTGCTCTTACATCCAACAGATGACGCTGTTTTTAAAAAACGGTATTTTTTTTCCTGTAGCATTTTTTTTTTCTTTTTAGCAGGGATAATCCTGCGCGGGCCCTAAGCCTCTGGCTGGCCCACTAAGTGATGCTTGTTTCAGTTTTACCTGGGCGGAGGATGAGTATGTATGACTCGTATGGTCGCTTCAGTAAGATTTTGACATATGTGTTTAACAACTTCCTCTGCTCTGTTGAATCGAAGGTGAAATCTTAACGGGTTTGTAACTGTGCACTGTGTTAGATAATGTTCCAGTGGTCTGTCGGGCATTTCTCCACAGTGTTGACATTTCCTCTCACCTTCCGGAACCTGTAAGCCTATTTCCCATGCACATGGGTATCCAAGCCTGATGCGATGTAAGTGCACTTCTGTTGTTCTACTGCCGCCGTTCATCAAACTAAGTGGTTCGTAGTTGGTTGAATTCTTGTATCTTCCTGTAGCAGATGAGGCATGTATATATTAGGTATATAAAAAACTCGCCAATTGGAATGCAAAGTTGTGTCAAAATTTCAAAGCAATCGGTAAAGAGATTTCGAAGATTTCCCTCACATAAAAAAAACACGGTTTTTCAGAAAAAGTATGTTTTTTTTTTACCGTCACAGACGTTAGATCTATATAGTATGTATATGAAAATCTGGCCGGATGCAAATGGAACGTTGTGTGAAAACATCAAAGCACTCGGTGAAGAACTTTCGGAGATTAACGATTATGCACAAAGACAAACATTGAAATGGAATTGTTACATGTTTAGTATAGCATGTGTGTTGCTCTTTTATGCAACAGATTGTGCTGTTTTCAAAGAAAAAAACATAGTTTTACCTGTCACAGGTGTGGCATGTAAACTTATACCTACGAAATGATGGTATGGTAAAGAACACACCTCAATTCCAACACAATGTCACACAAAATAGTTCACTAAAAAAAAATATATATATCGAAATCTATGAAAATAAAATTTATCAATGCAATCGGAAACATTAAAATCGAATTTGTGACATATTTGGTATAACGTGCATGTTGCCATTATGTGCAATAG
The DNA here is from genome assembly GCF_040958095.1 of Procambarus clarkii. Lineage (NCBI taxonomy): Eukaryota > Metazoa > Arthropoda > Malacostraca > Decapoda > Cambaridae > Procambarus > Procambarus clarkii. Next base: position 849,099 of record NW_027189157.1, on the reverse strand, counting down.
ATGGCGCTGTTTTTCAAAAACGCATGATTTTACCTGTCACAAGGGTGGCATCTATATAGTGGGTATAAAAAAAAATCGCGCCTATTCGAATGCAATGATGTGTCAAAATTTCAAAGCAATTAGTGTAGAACATTCGGAGATTACAGCGAGTGTAGCCCTTATATCCATCAGATGGCGCTGTTTTTCAAAAAAAGAATGTTTTTCCCTGTCACAGGTGAGGCATGTATATAGTAGATTTAGAAAAAGACGCGCCTATTCGAATGCACCGTTGCGTCTAAATTTCAAAGCAATCGGTAAAGTGGTTTTGAAGATTTCTCTCACATGAAAAACTCAGTTTTTCAGAAAAAGCATGTTTGTTTTTTTACCCGTTACAGACGTGACATCTATATAGTATGTATAAAAACACCTAGCCGGATGCGAATGGAACATTGTGTGAAAATTTCAAAGCAATCGGTTAAGAACTTTCGGAGATTAGCGATTTTAAGCAAACGAACATTTCCATTGATATATATATATATATATATATATATATATATATATATATATATATATATATATATATATATATATATATATATATAAATATATATATATATATATATACATCTGAAAACTCACACCCCAGAAGTGACTCGAACCCATACTCCCACAACTGGTATGTACAGGGACGCCTTAATCCGCTTGACCATCACGACCGGACATAAGGAAGTGATAGCCGAGGCTATATGAACCACTTCCCCGCCGGCACTCGGATGGTAATCTTGGGCATAGCATTTTATCAAATCACCTCATTCTTTGGGGCACACGTGAGGAACACAAATGCAAACAAGCCTGAATGGTCCCCAGGACTATATACAACTGAAAACTCACACCCCAGAAGTGACTCGAACCCATACTCCCACAACTGGTATGTACAGGGACGCCTTAATCCGCTTGACCATCACGACCGGACATAAGGAAGTGATAGCCGAGGCTATATGAACCACTTCCCCGCCGGCACTCGGATGGTAATCTTGGGCATAGCATTTTATCAAATCACCTCATTCTTTGGGGCACACGTGAGGAACACAAATGCAAACAAGCCTGAATGGTCCCCAGGACTATATACAACTGAAAACTCACACCCCAGAAGTGACTCGAACCCATACTCCCACAACTGGTATGTACAGGGACGCCTTAATCCGTCCTATCTAGTGAAGGCTATCACTTCCTTATGTCCGGTCGTGATGGTCAAGCGGATTAAGGCGTCCCTGTACATACCAGTTGTGGGAGTATGGGTTCGAGTCACTTCTGGGGTGTGAGTTTTCAGTTGTATATAGTCCTGGGGACCATTCAGGCTTGTTTGCATTTGTGTTCCTCACGTGTGCCCCAAAGAATGAGGTGATTTGATAAAATGCTATGCCCAAGATTACCATCCGAGTGCCGGCGGGGAAGTGGTTCATATAGCCTCGGCTATCACTTCCTTATGTCCGGTCGTGATGGTCAAGCGGATTAAGGCGTCCCTGTACATACCAGTTGTGGGAGTATGGGTTCGAGTCACTTCTGGGGTGTGAGTTTTCAGTTGTATATAGTCCTGGGGACCATTCAGGCTTGTTTGCATATATATATACATATATATATATATATGTCGTACCTAGTAGAACGCACTTCTCAGCCGACTATGCAAGGCCTGATTTGCCTAATAAGCCAAGTTTTCCCTAATTAATATATTTTCTGTAATTTTTTTCTTATGAAATGATAAAGCTACCCGTTTCATTATGTATGAGGTCAATTTTTTTTTATTGGAGTTAAAATTAACGTAGATATATGACCGAACCTAACCAACCCTACCTAACCTAACCTATCTTTATAGGTTAGGTTAGGTTAGGTAGCCAAAAAAGTTAGGTTAGGTTAGGTTAGGTAGGTTAGGTAGTCGAAAAACAATTAATTCATGAAAACTTGGCTTATTAGGCAAATCGGGCCTTGCATAGTAGGCTGAGAAGTGCGTTCTGGCTACTAGGTACGACATATATATATATATATATATATATATATATATATATATATATATATATATATATATATATATATATATATATATATATATATATATATATATATATATATATATATATATATATATATATATATATATATATATATATATATATATATATATATATATATTTGTGTGTGTGTGTGTCGTACCTAGTAGCCAGAATGCACTTCTCAGCCTACTATGCAAGGCCAGATTTGCCTAATAAGCCAAGTTTTCATGAATTAATTGTTTTTCGACTACCTAACCTAACTTCTTCGGCTACCTAACCTAACCTATAGAGATAGGTTAGGTAGGGTAGGGTTGGTTAGGTTCGGTCATCTACGTTAATTTTAACTCCTATAAAACAAATTGACCTCATACATAATGAAATGGGTAGCTTTATCATTTCATAAGAAAAAAATTAGAGAAAATATATTAATTCAGAAAAACTTGGCTTATAGAATCTCCAACTCCACTTTCCAGGCTATCTCACTCGGTCTGGACATAACGTGACAGTTTATACCCAGATTTAGGAGAGTGACTTGGTCCTCAGTGAGGTTGATTCCTGAAAGGTTCAGGAAGCCATCTCTTGGTCGTGGAATTACCATAGGTCCTCCATATAACGTTGTTAGTTTCTTGATTATCCTTGTCTCAGTGCTGAGATGATGTCGGTCTGTGAGGATGTCGAGGTGTTGTTCAATGCGAGTACGGAGACTTTCGTCGATGTTGCTGTTTCTCCATTCGTTTGTAGCATGAAGTAGTTGCGCTTTGTTGTCTTTGATTTCATTTTCTGCCTTGGAGTTGGAGATTCTGTTGGACGACATATTCGACCTCGAAGCACAAAAGAAGGTCACCACCAAAGATACCTTACAAGCAGAAATTATTGCGGAAGGAGGAAAGAATCGAGGCAACTGCAGAAGCACCATACTGTCCCCCGAGCTCAAAGCGGCAGCAAAGAGCCTTCGTGAGAATAAGGAGATAGTTGTCAGGAGAGGCGACAAGTCGCCAATATACGTCATTCTTAAAAAAGACGAATATCTGGCGAAAATGAACCTCATACTCTCTGACCAAACTAAATTCCAAAGGGTAACGAAGGACACTACAGCCGAACTGAAAGCAAGGTCAACAAATTGATCGAAACTGTGAACGCCAAGAAATCTGGACTCCACCTGCCAAAGATTATTGGGGAATATAAACCTGGATATGCGTATGGAAATGTCAAGACACACAAGCCTGGAAACCCACTATTGCCAATCATCAGCCAGATACTCACACCCACGTACAGACTCGCGAAATGACTCAACGGCTTGCTGACTCCTTATGTCCCTTGCGCCTTCAGCCTGAAGTCTCCAAAGGAATTTGTTGACTTGCTGCGGGGAACACGGGCCACAGGGATAGGAGCCTCGTTGGACGTAGAATCTTAGTTTACCAACGTACCTGTGGATGAAACAATCGGGATGATAGCCGACAGAGTGTACCGTGATCCGGCCTGTACTCCTCTTGACATACCAGAAAACAGTCTAAGGAAACTATTCCAAGCTTGTACTAAAGAGGCACCCTTCTTGAGCCCGGATGGACACATGTATAAGCAAGTAGATGGGGTCACCATGTGTTACGGCCCTCTCGGGACGCAACGGGGTCCTTACTCTGATGTTGTTAGAGGAAGATATATGTATCCGTTCCCAAGCCAGTAGTGGCTATCAAGGGATGAGATCCGTGACGCAAGTAACTTAAAGGGAGTAGGGAAAGAAAGCTAAGAACTTAATATTGTAATTAACACCATCACCGATTATAATATATAGAATAAAAGAGTGCACCAGGGGGGAGGGGTATTAACACTTTACAAGGGGATTCATCCACAATCGATGTCTTCTGCTGAAGACGCTGGTGCCATAACTCTCGGTGCCGAGTCCTTGGTGCTTTCTTCGTGGCCTCACAACGAATTCTCCAAAGAAGTTGAGCCTACCCTGGCCACAGGTCAGCCAAAACACAGGTCCACTGGGGGCACCGCCGTGGAGGCCATCAACCACACGTCCAGCTGGTCTGCTGGCAGGTTCTGGGCCAACAAGGCTGATACGGCCACTCCACGAACGATAAAAGGGGAACGCCCTAGACAGGAGCCTCGTGTGACACCACAAATCACTCTCCTGTCTTCAGTACCCCAGTGGATGATCGTCTCCAACAGTCGGTCCCGGGTAAATCCTTTTACTGCCACTCCACTGGCAGGCTAACACACCACAGTGTTCTTCCGGGGGGACGACGTCACAACAGCTGCAGCAAACTTCAAGGTATGGAGACTGGCTGCCTCGGGTAGACTCACTCAACTCCCATTACAGCAGTCCCAGGTCGACTCTGTAAGCGGACTTGTCATCAATAACTGGGACACTAAAACACCTCACTTACGGGCTCGGGCACAAACACCTGACTTACGGGCTTGGGCACAAACACCTGACGTATCCAGTCCATAAATGGCGCTGTCGTCGGAGCACCACCTCACCAGAGGTCAGGAGTGGCTGTGTTGTGAGCTGCACAGGACTGGAAACTGGCCCTTGTGGCTGGTACACCTTGTCCTCACCAGGTGTCGTCGTCCGTTTGGCGGGGGTTTCGGGAGCTGACCCACAGATGGCGTGGTCAGTACTGCTCCTGGCTCGGACGCTGGATCCGGGTTCGTAACACCTCCCCACCAAAAAGAATTTGGTTTGGGGTTCTATAAAAAGACACACAAACCAAATTAGTACGGCGACACAACTCCAAATGGACTTACTTATACTATGCACTGGAGTGATGAGGCTGTCTTGTCCACAGAACTTTTCTACTGAGAAATCCTGGCACAAAGGGAGCTTGAAAATGGCAGGCGATGACTTGCCTGACGTAATCTTCCACGTCTCCACTGCGATGTCAAGCAGGGGCATCATCTCACACTTCTCGATCAAGGATCGGTGTAGACACGATCTGGGGCGACTCGACAATTCCCTATGTCGTGGCACCGATGATGGCTGACCACAGACGGCATTTCTGGTGCCGGTCCGATGGTCCTTCAGGGAGACAGGAACCTGGAATACAGGGGTCTGATAATTCAGAGTGATAGCGACAGCGGGTAAAACAGTACTTACAGCATACTCTACTAGGTCCACACCTAGTCCCAACGGGGCTGTTCGTACGTCGCAGATGGCATTCGCTCTGCCACCGTCAGGTCGACCAACGTTCCGCATAACGCTGCATTGAGGCTCAGCTATCACGCGGGGGGTGTCAACCTGTCGGAAACAGTCACTCATTTTATCACATGTCGTACCTCCTGTATCAACCATCACCTTCCAGGTCCCTTCTTCAACTGCAACACTTGCAGTGCAAATCCCTAATCCCTGGGACCTTTTCACGATGTTCATGGGAGCCATCATTCGTCGGGTCGTCCACCGGTCCTCACTGAGAGCACAGAGAACACATACGAGAATCAAACAAAATACCGATAGGAAACATTTGGTAAGCCGAGGGATAAGTTTCCTGAGCCTGTCATGTCCATAGCCGGCATCATCCACTAGCCTGGCGTGGACTGAAGAGGGCACTAGACCTTTTGAACACACCTCACATACCTCTGACGTCTGGGGAATCTCTGGCTGGTTCACTACACGCTGTAACTTGCCATACCGCAAGCACACCTCAGCCTTCGCTCCAGACTCGTTGGTATCCGTGGGTGTCTGCACACAAGGCCTCTCTTCTAGCTCAGGTACTTCTGCCATCGTAACCTCATGTTCCTTGTCGAGAGAAGAATCAGGAGACACTGCTAGATAACTGTCGATCTGCGGGTGAGAGGACAAATTAGACATGTTCAAATCCGGGTCTGTCTTTACCTGGACATTACCACGGCCCGTCGTTACTTCAGACCTTGCTGTTCTGGTAGACTCGTCCGCAATCTTGGGATGATTGGTGCTCCAATCGGTCACCAAGTCGTTGGCTAGTACCACGTCAATCCCAGCCACAGGGAGGGTATCGACTACTGCCAACGCACATGTGCCGCTGAAGTAAGGCGAGTCGAGATGTACCGGCACTAAGGGGGCGATATACTGCGTCCTAGGAAACCCAACCAGGACAACCTGTTGTCTCCCGTCTACACTTACTCCCTCGGGTAACGAGCTCTTCACGATCAGGGACTGGGCTGCTCCACTATCTCTGAGCACTACTACAGATCTACCAGTATGATCACTCGATACATACCCGCCTGAAGTGTGAGGGGAAAACAATCTGGGTTCTTCCTGCGTCGTCGTCGACTGGCTTCCTTCTGGTGATGTTCCACAGCTCATCAACATCACCTCCCTTCGTGCGCTGCCACCTCTTCTGCCTCGGCACCTAGCAGCTACGTGCCCTTTCTGCCCACAAGTCCAGCACACCATGTTCCTCCTCGGACTACGGTGTTTCGGACTACTAGGACTTGTTCTTCGAGGGCTACCTGGGGGCGTCTTCTTAGCACTTGGTGGGACGGGTCTTTCTTCTTCTTCGTCGTGAGGTCTGTCAAAACGGCGTTGGTAATGCCTTGGGACGTACTTAGCAGAAGGCCTGTGCGTCAGGATATACTCTTCAGCCATGGTGGCTGCCGCACTCAAGGTCTCTACCTGCTGTTCCTCTAAGTACGTCTTCAGGTCTCCAGATAAACAATCCTTGAAGTCCTCGAGCAGAATCAGCTGCTCGAGGTCTTCCTTGGTCTCCACCTTCCGAGAGGCACACCATTCTTGAAAAAGTCGTTCCTTGATGGTGGCGAATTCGGTGAAAGTGTGCTCTGAGGTCTTCTTCAGGTTTCGGAACTTCTGCCTGTACGCCTCAGGTACCAATTGGTACGCCATGAGCACAACTTTCTTCACCATATCGTAATCGCCGGAGTCGTCAAGGGATAACGTAGAGTAGGCGATTTGGGCCTTCCCAGTCAAGACTGACTGTATCATGATGGCCCAATTCTCCCTTGGCCACTCCAAAGAGGCAGCGACTTTCTCGAAGGCTGCGAAGAACTTCGAAACTTCTCTCTCGTTGAATTTGGGGACCATTTTGATATTCCTTACCGGATCGAAACCGCTTGCTCCAGTTTGTCTCTGTCCAGCGCCTAATCGTAATATTTCTAGTTCATGTTGTCTCTGTCTTTCTTTTTCTTCTCTTTCTCGTTCCTCTCTTCTTTCTTCTCTCTCTCGTTTCTCTTCTCTTTCTCGTTCTTCTCTTTCTCTTTCTCGTTCTAATTCTAAACGCCTCATCGCCAATTCTTTTTCTTTCATCTCCATTTCTTTATCTTGTCTCTCTCGTTCCATTATAACTTCTTCCATTCTATTTCACAATTGATCTCTAGGGCACGCATTTTGACTGTTAGGAAGCTGATATTAAGCTCACCTGCATCACTATCAACGTCGCTGCCCTTATCTTCCTTTTCCGTGGAAGCTATTTCCTCACCTTCCTTTGTACTAGGAGCCCCGCCTTCTTGTTTCCCTTCTGCCTTCAGGTGCCGGTGAACCTTGGACAAGATCTCCACACGGGAATCACTGGCACGGATCTTGATCTCCAGGTAGGCGCTCACTAGTACCAGTTCCGGTTTGCTCAGATACTTTAATCTGGCAAGACAGTCCTCTCTGTTCAGGAAAGCCTGGACATCGTCCAGATCATCGATGGTAGCCTTTTCTGCCATTGTCACAGATGGAACACTTAACGAGCACTTAACACACCGCTTACACGTTAGCACTTAACGCACCGAGCACTGTTCTACGTCAATATGGCACTTTATCGCACCAAACACTGCACTTGCCAATATTGCACGTAACCACTTCGGGCACCGCACTACCCAATATTGCACTGAATCCAAGCGAACACTTCGCTCTACAATATTACACTGAATCACTGAGCACCGCACTAGTCAATATTGCACCTAATCGCTCAATCACAGCGAGCACCACACTGCACAATATCGCACTTAGTCACTCTTGAGCACCGCACAGGACGTATAACGTCACAATCGTCACACACAGGGGGAATTATATACAGGGATTACGCCTCTTCACCACCCCTGTCTAACATACTTAACAAGGGGACGGATCCCGCTGGGGATGCCAATTATGTTACGGCCCTCTCGGGACGCAACGGGGTCCTTACTCTGATGTTGTTAGAGGAAGATATATGTATCCGTTCCCAAGCCAGTAGTGGCTATCAAGGGATGAGATCCGTGACGCAAGTAACTTAAAGGGAGTAGGGAAAGAAAGCTAAGAACTTAATATTGTAATTAACACCATCACCGATTATAATATATAGAATAAAAGAGTGCACCAGGGGGGAGGGGTATTAACACTTTACAAGGGGATTAATCCACAATCGATGTCTTCTGCTGAAGACGCTGGTGCCATAACTCTCGGTGCCGAGTCCTTGGTGCTTTCTTCGTGGCCTCACAACGAATTCTCCAAAGAAGTTGAGCCTACCCTGGCCACAGGTCAGCCAAAACAGGTCCACTGGGGGCACCGCCGTGGAGGCCGTCAACCACACGTCCAGCTGGTCTGCTGGCAGGTTCTGAGCCAACAAGGCTGGTACGGCCACTCCACGAACGATAAAAGGGGAACGCACTAGACAGGAGCCTCGTGTGACACCACAAATCACTCTCCTGTCTTCAGTACCCCAGTGGATGATCGTCTCCAACAGTCGGTCCCGGGTAAATCCTTTTACTGCCACTCCACTGGCAGGCTAACACACCACAGTGTTCTTCCGGGGGGACGACGTCACAACAGCTGCAGCAAACTTCAAGGTATGGAGACTGGCTGCCTCGGGTAGACTCACTCAACTCCCATTACAGCAGTCCCAGGTCGACTCTGTAAGCGGACACGTCATCAATAACTGGGACACTAAAACACCTCACTTACGGGCTCGGGCACAAACACCTGACTTACGGGCTCGGGCACAAACACCTGACGTATCCAGTCCATAGATGGCGCTGTCGTCGGAGCACCACCTCACCAGAGGTTAGGAGTGGCTGTGTTGTGAGCTGCACAGGACTGGAAACTGGCCCTTGTGGCTGGTACACCTTGTCCTCACCAGGTGTCGTTGTCCGTTTGGCGGGGGTTTCGGGAGCTGACCCACAGATGGCGTGGTCGGTACTGCTCCTGGCTCGGACGCTGGATCCGGGTTCGTAACACCATGGGTTCTCCCCTAGGTGTCCTGTTTGCAAAGTTCTACATGGGTACCATCGAGCAAAAAGGCTTAGTCGATATGAACTTGAAACCGGCCATATACTGCAGGTATGTTGACGACATTTTTAGACAGGTACCTGATGTCAGACATCTGCAGGAGCTGAAGGAGGCATTTGAGCAGAATTATGTGATGTGGTTCACTTACGAGATGGAGAAGGATGGGAAGCTGCCTTTTCTAGATGTAACAGTCATGGAAAGGAGCGGAGTTTTCCACACTGCAGTCTACACTAAGGAAACAAACATAGGAATGTGCCTGAATGCCAACAGTGACTGCCCGGACAGGTACAAGAGGAGTGTTGTTAACGCTTATGTCGACCGTGCCCTCAGCCACAGCTCAGAATGGAAGCAAGTCGACGAAGAACTCTGTAGGGTAAGGCAGGTCCTAGTCAACAACGGCTTCTCCAATGGTTTCGTGGAAGACATCATAAGAAGGAAAGTGAAACGCAATGCAACCTCTGAAGAGACAACTAACACAACACCTATACCCCCTATTAGACTATTTTACAGGAACTTCTTTTCCACAGCCCATAAAATGGAGGAAAGGGTCCTGAAAGATATTGTCAGTAGAAACGTTATCCCTACAGACAAAAATCAGAAGATACAACTGACGATTTACTATAAAACATGAAAAACGGCCAGCCTACTCATGAGAAACTCTCCAGACACAAAGCAGAACGCTTTAAAAGAGACCAACGTCGTCTATGCCTTCAAATGCCCTCTTGGGGACTGTATGCCTAAAAAAAAACAGTATATAGGCAAGACAACAACATCTCTTTCCAGGCGTTTAACGATGCATAAGCAACAGGGCTCCATTAAGGAACATATAATCTCTTCCCACAAACAAACCATCACCAGATAAATCTTAGCAAACAACACAGAAATCATCGATAGATACAGCGATAGCAGGCGGCTTGACGTCTGCGAGGCACTACACATCAAGAAGTCAACACCATCAATCAACAGCCAATTAATGCACAACTATATTCTACCCACCTCAAGACTCCGCTCCAATATAGAAGCATCAAGAAATATGGTCCATTAGGCTTTCTACAATTACTTCCATTCAATACCCATTGTTTCGTGTTCTGTCTTGTGTTTGAATTTAATACCCATTCAATACCCATTGTTGAAAGTTTGTTTTCACCTCATCCACCTCACCCAAATGTAGATATAAACTCGAAGATGTGTAAGCTCTATTCAGTTTCAGTTGTGTGTTTGTAAACTAAAATCTTTGAAAATGTAATAAGTTTTACGAAACGCGCTCAGGTGTCGCGTCAGACTAGAATTTTTTTTTTTTTTGAGAATTGATCTTTTAATTACCATCAACAGTGAAAAGAAACGTAAGAAAGATAGAGAAAAATCGTGTTAGAATTATTAATCTTACTTTTTCGGTCATATTTAATAATATATGTCTACAGGAAAGACTGCTACCAAAATATACTAATATATATATATATATATATATATATATATATATATATATATATATATATATATATATATATATATATATATATATATACATATATATATATATAGTGTACCTAGTAGCCAGAACGTCGTGCTCGGCCTACTATGCAAGACCCGATTTGCCTAATTAGCCAAGTTTTCCTGAATTAATATATTTTCTCTAATTTTTTCTTATGAAATGATAAAGCCACTCATTTCATTATGTATGAGGTCAATTTTTTTTTATTCTAGTTAAAACTAACGTAGATATATGACTGAACCTAACTAACCCTACCTAACCTAACCTAACCTATCTTTATAGGTTAGGTTAGGTTAGGTAGCCGAAAAAGTTAGGTTAGGTTAGGTAGGTTAGGTAGTCGAAAAACAATTAATTCATGAGAACTTGACTTATTAGGCAAATCGGGCCTTGCATAGTAGGCTGAGAAGTGCGTTCTGGCTACTAGGTAGCCAGAACTACCGATATATATATATATATATATATATATATATATATATATATATATATATATATATATATATATATATATATATATATATATATATATATATATATATATATATATATATATATATATATTTTATTAAATATGACCGAAAAAGTAAGATTAATAATTCTAACACGAATTTTCTCAATCTTTCGTACATTATGCTTCACTGTTGGAGGTAAATCAAAAATCACTTCTCCAAAATTCATTTTTATTTCTAGTCTGACGCGACACGGGCGCGTTTCGTAAAACTTATTACATTTTCAAAGACTTCACAAATACACAACTGATTAGAACTTGCGTTTCCCTGATTTTATATCTACATTTGAGTGAGGTGGGAAGGGTGATGTGGCATTACATTTGAGTAAGGTGGGAAGGATGATGTGGCATTAGAGGATATTAATAGGGTATTAAAAGTATCAACACAAGACAGAACACGAAACAATGGATATTGAATAGAAGTGTTTGTAGAAAGCCTACTGGTCCATATTTCTTGATGCTTCTATATTGGAGCGGAGTCTTGAGGTGGGTAGAATATAGTTGTGCAATAATTGGCTGTTGATTGCTGGTGTTGACTTCTTGATGTGTAGTGCCTCGCAAACGTCGAGCCGCCTGCTATCGCTGTATCTATCGATGATTTCTGTGTTGTTTACTAGGATTTCTCTGGCGATGGTTTGGTTATGGGAAGAGATTATATGTTCCTTAATGGAGCCCTGTTGTTTATGCATCGTTAAACGCCTAGAAATAGATGTTGTTGTCTTGCCTATATACTGGGTTTTTTGGAGCTTTAAGTCCCCAAGTGGGCATTTGAAGGCATAGACGACGTTAGTCTCTTTTAAAGCGTTCTGTTTCGTGTCTGGAGAGTTTCTCATGAGTAGGCTGGCCGTTTTTCTGGTTTTATAGTAAATCGTCAGTTGTATCCTCTGATTTTTGTCTGTAGGGATAACGTTTCTATTAACAATATCTTTCAGGACCCTTTCCTCTGTTTTATGAGCTGTGGAAAAGAAGTTCCTGTAAAATAGTCTAATAGGGGGTATAGGTGTTGTGTTAGTTGTCTCTTCGGAGGTTGCATGGCTTTTCACTTTCCTTCTTATGATGTCTTCGATGAAACCATTGGAGAAGCCGTTATTGACTAGAACCTGCCTTACCCTACAGAGTTCTTCGTCGACTTGCTTCCATTCTGAGCTGTGGCTGAGAGCACGGTCGACGTATGCGTTAACAACACTCCTCTTGTACCTGTCAGGGCAGTCGCTGTTGGCATTTAGGCACATTCCTGTGTTTGTTTCCTTTGTGTAGACTGCAGTGTGGAAACCTCCGAGGCCGAGAAATGAGTTCTGGCTACTAGGTACGACATATATATATATATATATATATATATATATATATATATATATATATGTCGTACCTAGTAGCCAGAACTCATTTCTCGGCCTACTATGCAAGGTCCAATTTGCCTAATAAGCCAAGTTTTCATGAATTAATTGTTTTTCGACTACCTAACCTACCTAACCTAACCTAACCTAACTTTCTCGGCTACCTAACCTAATCTAACCTATAAAGATAGGTTAGGTTCGGTTAGGTAGGGTTGGTTAGGTTCGGTCATATAACTACGTTAATTTTAACTCCAATAAAAAAAAATTGACCTCATACATAATGAAATGGGTAGCTTTATCATTTCATAAGAAAAAAAATAGAGAAAATATATTAATTCATGAAAACTTGGCTTATTAGGCAAATCGGGCCTTGCATAATAGGCTGAGAAGTGCGTTCTGGCTACTAGGCACGACATATATATATATATATATATATATATATATATATATATATATATATATATATATATATATATATATATATATATATATATATGTCGTACCTAGTAGCCAGAATGCACTTCTCAGCCTACTATGCAAGGCCCGATTTGCCTAATAAGTCAAGTTTTCATGAATTAATGTTTTTTCGACTACCTAACCTACCTAACCTAACCTAACATTTTCGGCTACCTAACCTAACCTAACCTATAAAGATGGGTTAGGTTAGGTTAGGTAGGGTTGGTTAGGTTCGGTCATATATCTACGTTAATTTTAACTCCATTAAAAAAAAATTCACCTCATACATAATGAAATGGGTAGCTTTATAATTTCATAAGAAAAAAATTTGAGGAAATATATTAATTCTGGAAAACTTGGCTTATTAGGCAAATCGGGCCTTGCATAGTAGGCTGAGAAGTGCGTTCTGGCTACTAGGTACGACATATATATATATATATATATATATATATATATATATATATATATATATATATATATATATATATATATATATATATATATATATATGTCGTACCTAGTAGCCAGAACGCACTTCTCAGCCTACTATGTAAGGCCCGATTTGCCTAATAAGCCAAGTTTTCATGAATTAATGTTTTTTCGACCATCACCCTCACCAACCATAACAACTCTAACCATACCATTACCCCATCAAATATCACAACCTCAATCATACCATCATTCAACCAATCATACTATCACCCCACCAACAATTACACCTCCAACCATACCATCACCCCAACAACCATCACACCTCCAACCATACCATCACCCCAACAACCATCACACCTCAAATCATACCATCACCACACAACCATCACACCTCCAACCATCACCCCACCAACCATCACACCTCCAACCATCACCCCAACCATCACATTTCCAACCATACCATCACAACACGAACCATCACCCCACCAACTATCACTCCACCAACCATCACCGCACCAACCATCACATCTCCAACCACACCATCACCCCACCAACCATCACACCACCAACCATATCATCACACTACCAACCATCACATCTAGCCATACCATCACCCAACCAAACATCACCTTACCAACCATCACACCACCAACCATACATCTCCCTGTCAATCATCACCCCACTAACCATTTCCTCACCAAGCATAACTATACCAACCCTACCATTACCCCACCAACCATCATACCTCCAATCTTACCATCACCCCACCAACCATCACACCTCCATCCAAACCATCACCTTACACACCAAAACCCCTCCAACCATACAATCACCAACACCAACCCTCTCACCTCCAACCATACCATCACCCCACCAACCATCACCCCCACCAACCATCACACCTCCAACTATAACATCACCTAACCAACCAACACACCTCCAACCATTCCATCACTCCACCAACCATCACTTCTCCAACCACACGATCACCCTACCAAACATCATCCCACCAACAATCACTCCTCCAACCATTATCCCACCAACAATCTCTCCTCCAACTATACCATAACTCTAAAAACCATCACACCTCCATCCATTCATCACCCACCAACCATCACCCCTACCAACTATCACACCTCCAACCATACATTACCCCACCAACCATCACCCCACCATATATCACACCTCCAATCTCCACTCTCACCAACCATCACTCCTCAAATCATACCATCACCCCACCAACCATCACACCTCCAATTATACAATCACAACACGATCCATAACCCTACCAACCATCTCACCTCCAACCATCACACCACCAACCATACCATCACCCCACCAACCATCACCCTGTTAACCATCACCCCCACCAACCAGCTACTCACCAACAATCACTCCACCAACAATACCATCCACCTTCCAACCATCACACCACCAATAATCGCACTACCAACCAAACCATCACCCCACTAACCACCACACCTCCAACCATACCATCACCCCCAACCATCACACCTCCAACCATACATCAACCCACCAAATATCTACCCCCTCCAACCTCCATCGATCCATCTCCCCAATAAACATCACCCCTCCAACCATACATCACCCCAACTAACCATGACCCCGACCAATCTTACCATCACCCCACTAAACATCACTCCACCAACCAACAACCCACCAACCATCACACCTCCACCCATACCATCACCCCACCAACCATCACCCAAACAACCATCACACCTCCAATCATACCATCACTCCAACAATCATCACTCCTCCAACCATACCATCACCCCACTAACCACCACCCCACTAACCATCACTCCACAACTATCACCCCACCAACCATAACACCTCCAACCATACCATCACCCCACCAACCATCACACATCTAACAATACATTACCCCACCAACAATCACCCCTACCAATTATCACTCCTGCCATACCATCACCACACCAACCATCACCCTCTAAAATCATCACAACTCCAACCACACTATAACCTTACCAACCATCATACCTCCAACCATATCATCACCCGACCAACTATCACACCTCCAACTACACATCACTCCACCAACCATCACTCCTCTAACAATACCATCACCCACCAACCATCACACCTCCAACCATACATCACCCCATTAACTATCACCCCCCACTAACCATCACACCTCCAAACATATATCACCCCACCAACCATCATCCCTACCAATCATCAAACCTTCAAACCATACCATCAACCCACCAACCATCGCCCTACCAATCATCATACCACCAACCATACTATCACCCCACAAACCATCACACCTCCAACCACACATCACCCCTCCAACTATCACCCCCTGCAACCATCACACCTCCATCCATACCATCACCCCACTAACCATCATACCTCCAACCTTACCATCACCCCACCATCCATCACTCCACCAACCATACCATCACCCCACCAACCATCACACCTCCAACCATACCATCTTCCCACTAATCATCACACCTCCAACAATACCATCACCCCCACCAAATATCACACCACCAACCATACCATCACCCCACTAACCATAACATCCAACCATACATCATCCCACCAACCATCACCCAACCAACCATACCATCTCTCCACCAACCATCACACCTCCAAACATACTATCAAACAACTAACCATCTCACCTTAACCATACCATCACCCCCATCAACCATCACCCCACCAACCATCACACCTACTATACCATCACTCCACCAAGAGAGTTGCTCCTGAGCTACCGTGCAGTGAGGACGTGTCGCCTGCTCGCTCCGGTAGTTTGAGGTGTTTGCCGTTTTCGCCGACAGGGGGTGTGGGTGTCTCTACCCTCCCTGCTGTTCCTGGTGGTGTGGACGTGGCGCTTTTACGATGGGCGGCCATCTTCCCCCTGTCGTCAGGGTAAACTGCATCGGATTGGAGTTTACTGGCCGTGCTGGATACCCGCTGGTGGACGTGGTATTGAGTGCCATGCTTCGTGTCCCGGTTGGGGACGTGTATGGCATTGAGCTGGTAACTGCTCACCGTGTTGTTGTCAAGTTTGTGGGTGAGGCGGTGTACCGTGCTTTCTTACAGAGGTACGAGGGACGTACTTTGCAGCTACAGGACGGCACCGGGTCTGTGACCATTTCAGACCGTAGTGACGTATGTCAGTGTTCATGGCGCCCCCATGGAGTTTTCTGAGACTCTCCTCCGGCGATTCTTCCAGAGGTACGGCTCCGTCGTCAGTGTGCGGATGAACTCCCTGTCGTCTGGGACGTATTCGGGTGTGAAGACCAACATTCGGACCCTCGGGATGCGCCTGAGGTCGGACATACCGTGCTCTGTCCGGCTGTTGGGGTACTACGTGCGTGTGTTTTATGCCCGGCAACCCCGTACTTGCTTCCGGTGTGGCTTGTTGGGGCATCAGGCTGCCGGGTGTACTGCTGATCCGGTCGCTCCTGTGAACTTGTTCCGTGAGGAGGATTTCCCGCCGCTCCCTCTGGAGGAGGACTCCGGGGGTGAGGAGGTGAGCGTCCCGTTCGCTGCTGCGGCTTCCCCAGTGTCACCCGACGTTCCCCCGGTTGTTGCAGACCCTCCTCCGGGTGTTGCGGTGCCGTCGGATGTTCCTCCTGACCATGTCTCTGGCCCTGCTGTTCCCGTGGACCTTCCTGGTGATCCCTGTGGAGCGTCGCCGTCGGCTTCCTCGTCTTCGGCTGTGGACCCTGGCCCTGCGTCCTCCCCTCGGGTTCCTCCTGTGCTGGGTGCTGGGGTGGCTGCGGAGCCTCCTGCTGTGTGTGGTCCGGTTCCCCCTGTGGTAGAGGCTGCTGCTGTACTGCGAAGGGCGTCGGTTCGCCCGGTTCGTGAGGGCCGTGGTTCTGGGTCCGCCTCCGACTGTGAGGATGTGCGGCCAGTGCCCAAGCGGTCCAGGCGTTCTTCTACTGCTTGGGCTGATGCGGAGGACTACGACGCAGGTGGAGCTTCGGGAGATGATGTGGCGCCTCCGGGTGCTTCGCGCTCTGCGACGCTGGTGGTGGCTGACGTGCATGTGTCTGCTGTTGACGATGTTTGTACCTATGATTTACCTCCTGTTCTTTCTCCTGCAGAAGGTTCTCCGCAGTGGGGGGTGGTCGCTCCTACTGACGTGGATGGTGAGAGTTCTGGTGCGCGCCGAGGCATCAAGCTGGTGCTGAAGAAGGATGCCAAGCGTGGGGAGTCCCGGCAGGAACAACGTCCGGTGGTTGACGCGGAGCGCTGTGAGGCGGCCGAGGAGGCTCCCAGTGCGCTGCACATTGCCCGGCCTCGTGGGAAGGAGCCTCTCCCTCTCGTCTTGGCCTCCGGAGTGGCGCATGGTGCGCAGCATCCTCTGCAGTTTGACATTATCGACCGCGTGCATCCTGTTCCGTGGTGCCCTTCTTCCATCTGGGTACAGCGGGCTCGGTGTTTTGTTGTGGGTGTGCCCGAGTTGATGCCTGATCCTCGTACTGTTAATACTGTGCCTGTTCCGGATGACGTCATGTTACTGTGGGAGGCGTATTGTGTTCGGTTCCCGGCGGCGGAGTGGCCGGATAAGTATGAACAATTTGAGTAGTCTGTGTGCTTGCTGTGACCTGTGGTTTGTTTGCAATGTATTGTACCTATTGTGCGCCCTTCAGGCCGGTGTTGTGTTTTTCATGACTGTTGTTTTGTTGTATTTATTGTATTTCCGTTACCCTTCTGTCCAGTATTGTTGTTTCTTTTTCCTGTGTTTATGTTCATTGTTGTGATTTTGTTGTCGGCCCTTCAGGCCGGTATTTAGTGTATTTGTGTTACTTTGTGTTAATTTGCTTTGTGCTTTTGTATTTTTTTTTGTTGTCTGATTGTTTGTTATTGGTTTCTTATTTTATTATATTTATTGTATTGTATTTATTCGCATGTTCGCATGTAAAAATAAAAAAAAAATAAAAAAAATCACTCCACCAACTATTACACTTCCAACCATACAACCATCACCCCACCAACTATCACACCTCCAACTGTGCCATCACCCACCAACCATCACACTTCCAATCATACCATTACTCCAACAATACCATCACCCCACCAACCATCACACTTCCAATCATACCATTACTCCAACAATACCATCACCCCACCAACCATCACACCTCCAACCATACCTCACTGCACCAACCATCACACCTTACCAAGCATCACGCTTCCAACCATACCATCTCCTTAAAGTTCATACTTTGTATTTTAAAGTTCCACTTATTATTTTTTTCCATTTCACTTCCTCCTCACTTTTGTTGCACCTCCACCTAACAAAGGTCGAGGTGCAAATCTTACTTTCAAGTTGCGTTCATTACATATTCAAAGTTTTTTTGGTGATATTTTTTGCATTTCCTGCTCACTCATGAGTTAAATATGGAGTTCTTTTCCTGAGCCTATTGTGTGCAATTGAAAAAAATCACTATACCGCTCACGGGAGAAAGATAGAGTGTAAAATGAAACAACAAAAATAAAAACATTACTTCCCTCTGTTCAATACATAGTTCCCTTTCCCTCATCAGTCATTTAATTCCCTCTTCCTCTCCACTTTATCACACCTTCCCCTTATTGTCACTCTCGCTTATTCTCTCCCCATTCATATAGACCAAGAAAATTTTAAGTTATTCTCCTTTATTTATCAGAAGATAAATATGTCGTTTGACGTGTTTTGCGTATTGTCTTTTTAAAAGTGGCAACTATATATTTACTTCTTAATTTTGTGAAGGTGTTGTGCTGGATTCCACCACCAAATAATTTATGTTAATAAAGTGTTTGACCATTAGCAAACAAAAGTGTATTAAACCGAATCTCCTGTTCGTGAAGTTAGTTTAATGACACTTTTTAGAAAAATAATTGTTTCGCGTCATGCAGAAAAGAAATCTAGAGATTCTGTAAGGTTGTTTGTGCATCTGTAGGTCACGGTGTCTATATTTGTGCATCTGTAGGTCACGGTGTCTATATTTGTGCATCAGTAGGTCACGTTGTCTATATTTGTGCAAATATAGATCACTGTGTCTATATTTGAGCATCTGTAGGTCACGGTGTCTATATTTGTGCATCTGTAGGTCACGGTATCTATATTTGTGCATCTGTAGGTCATGGTGTCTATATTTGTGCATCTGTAGGTCACAGTATCTATATTTCTGCATCTGTAGGTCGCGGTGTCTATATTTGTTCATCTGTAGGTCACTGCGTCTATATTTGTGCATCTGTTGGTCACAGTGTCTATATTTGTGCATCAGTAGGTCACGGTATCTATATATGTGCATCTGTAGGTCACAGTATCTATATTTGCGCATCTGTAGGTCACAGTATCTATATTTGTGCATCTGTAGGTCACGGTGTCTATATTTGTGAATCTGTAGGTCACAGTGTCTATATTTGTGCATCTGTAGGTCACGGTGTCTATATTTGTGCAAATATAGATCACTGTGTCTATATTTGAGCATCTGTAGGTCATGGTGTCTATATTTGTGCATCTGTAGGTCACAGTGTCTATGTTTGTGCATCTGTATGTCAAAGTATCTATATTTGTGCATCCGTAGGTCACTGTGTCTATATTTGTGCATCTGTAGGTCACAGTATCTATATTTGAGCAGCTGTAGGTCACAGTGTCTACATTTGTGCATCTGTAGGTCACTGTGTCTATATTTGTGCATCTGTAGGTCACAGTATCTATATTTGAGCAGCTGTAGGTCACAGTGTCTATATTTGAGCAGCTGTAGGTCACAGTGTCTATATTTGTGCATCTGTTGGTCACGGTGTTTATATTTGTGCATCTGTAGGTTACAGTGTCTATATTTGTGTATCTGTAGGTCACAGTGTCTATATTTGTGCATCTGTAAGACACAGTGTCTATATTTAGGCATCTGTAAGTCACGGTGTCTATATTTGTGTATCTGTAGGTCACGGTGTCTATATTTGTGCATCTGTAGGTCACGGTATCTATATTTGTGCATCTGTAGGTCACAGTATCTATATTTGTGCATCTGTAGGTCACAGTATCTATATTTGTGCATCTGTAGGTAACGGTATCTATATTTGTGCATCTGTAGGTCACGGTGTCTATATTTGTGCATCTGTATGTCACGGTGTCTATATTTGTGCATCTGTGTGTCACGGTGTCTATATTTGTGCATCTGTATGTCACGGTATCTATATTTGTGCATCTGTAGGTCACAGTATCTATATTTGTGCATCTGTAGGTCACAGTATCTATATTTGTGCATCTGTAGGTAACGGTATCTATATTTGTGCATCTGTAGGTCACGGTGTCTATATTTGTGCATCTGTATGTCACGGTGTCTATATTTGTGCATCTGTTGGTCACAGTATCTATATTTGTGCATCTGTAGGTCACAGTGTCTTTATTTGAGCAGCTGTAGGTCACTGTGTCTATATTTGTGCATCTGTATGTCACGGTATCTATATTTGTGCTTCTGTAGGTCACAGTATCTATATTTGTCCATCTGTAGGTAACAGTATCTATATTTGTGCATCTGTAGGTCACGGTATCTATATTTGTGCATCTGTATGTCACGGTGTCTATATTTGTGCATCTGTAGGTCACAGTGTCTATATTTGTGCATCTGAAGGTCACAGTATCTATATTTGTGCATCTGTAGGTCAAATTATCTATATTTGTGCCTTTGCAAGTCACGGTGTCTATATTTGTGCATCTGTAGGTTACAGTGTCTATATTTGTGCATCTGTAGGTCACAATGTAAGCGTTTCGATACAAATAAGAGTTCAAATTAGATTTAACAATGCAGATGTTGTTAATCATATTAGAAATAATCTTACGGAAGCCATCATACGAGTTATATATACCTATACACCGCCTAAGTCAGACAGAAAGACAGAAACGAGAAATCAGTAGCACTTAATAGGCCGGCCCGCGCTGAAAATCCCAAAATAAAATAAAGCATATTTCGTGAAAATTGCTTGAATTGATAATCATAAATGCCATTTATCCACATTTATTAAACATATATTTGTCAGGGACTCAGCATTGATTTCCAAGCGCTAGCTCATGTTTGACCAATTTCCTTTCATTCATTTAGAGCATATCTGTAGAAGTTGAGAGTGGAAAGGATTGTGAGAGTTTATTCCTTGACTTTACCAAAACCCTGACTATTAGATGGGAATACTGGTTTCAAGCTGGAATGACATGATTGGTCCGGCCTCCAAATATCTGTCTTAGAGCCATTGGAATTCCCATTCCTGTTGCTTATTTGCCTGAATGAGCTACCTGTTGGAGTGACTGTTTACATGTCAATCATTGCACATGTTGCTAAGCTCTTGAAAATAAGTAAGAGTTATTGAGAGTAGCAGAGTTGCTGAGAAAAAGGACAAATTCAAGAAATTGACAGACAATTACCATTAGAGTTCAAACCAAACAAATGGAAAGTAATGACGAGAAAAAAGGATAGAAAAAAAGACAAGAAGGAATCTACACTATAATGCGAAGGTAAAGATCGTGATCAGGAAGAGGAAAATACTTGGGAGGGAATTGAACTCAATCACTCACTAGATACTAAACAAAATATATTAACAACTGTAAGCATATGGGAAGATATCATATAAGAAAAGGCATTTATGAACCCTAAAAACACCTGTTTCCTGTCATTGTACACAACACCACCGGCATGGAATTCACTCCTCGTGAAACAATAACGCAAGTCAGAGTTATAAAGACTCAGGTACACGAGCAACTTAAGGCGAACTCAGTATTACATCCCATAAGGAGAAAAGCAAAACGAGAGACATGATCGCTACATTCAAGATACTGCAGAGAAAATATCAAATTTGACAAATAAAGTATTTTAAATGGTGATAAAGCAACAAGACAAGAGTACATAGTTGGAAGTTAGAAATGCAAATGAGTTGAAGAAGCGTAAGAGAGCAGTCGTGCCTTATACGGGAGATGTAAGGTACATAAGGTGTATACCTGCAATATTCAGTTTTAGGCGGAAGAAACAACATTCATATACAGTTATAATTCAACTTACTACAAAAAATAGAAATAAAAAACTAATAAAACCCACCAGTGTCTTAATCAACGATAAAAGATTTATTACGTACAAATAATTCTTTAAATACTACAACAATTTATAAAAAAGTTAAAATACAAACTAACTAGAATAAATGAAACTTCCAGTCCACAAATAGCAGCAGCTCTACGCTGAGCCTAATATGAACGTAGAGGAAAACTTTAAAAGTTATGCACCTATAAGAATCCACTTAGTAAATATACGGTTATGACCAGGCTTTAATATGAGCTAAGTCGCGATACCAGCTCTTAGCTCTCATAAAGTGGCTTAAGTTGTAACGTTATTCCTCCGGAGACTTTGACAGATGCTCAATAAAATGAGAGTTTGAAAATTGACAGAGTTGACAGAGAGCTAAAAATAGACAGACAGATAGATAGATAGATAGATAGATAGATAGATAGATAGATAGATAGATAGATAGATAGATAGATAGATAGATAGATAGTTAGATAATAGATAGATAGATAGATAAATAGATAAATAGATAAATAGATAGATAGATAGATAGATAGATAGATAGATAGATAGATAGATAGATAGATAGATAGATAGATAGATAGATAGATAGATAGATAGATAGATATAGATAGATATAGATAGACAGATTGATAGATAGAGGGAAGGAAAGGCAGAAAGAAAGAGAGAGAGAGAGAGAGAGAGAGAGAGAGAGAGAGAGAGAGAGAGAGAGAGAGAGAGAGAGAGAGAGAGAGAGAGAGAGAGAGAGAGAGAGAGAGAGAGAGAGAGAGAGAGAGAGAGAGAGAGAGAGAGAGAGAGAGAGAGAGAGAGAGAGAGAGAGAGAGAGAGAGAGAGAGAGAGAGAGAGAGAGAGAGAGAGAGAGAGAGAGAGAGAGAGAGAGAGAGAGAGAGAGAGAGAGAGAGAGAGAGAGAGAGAGAGAGAGAGAGAGAGAGAGAGAGAGAGAGAGAGAGAGAGAGAGAGAGAGAGAGAGAGAGAGAGAGAGAGAGAGAGAGAGAGAGAGAGAGAGAGAGAGAGAGAGAGAGAGAGAGAGAGAGAGAGAGAGAGAGAGAGAGAGAGAGAGAGAGAGAGAGAGAGAGAGAGAGAGAGAGAGAGAGAGAGAGAGAGAGAGAGAGAGAGAGAGAGAGAGAGAGAGAGAGAGAGAGAGAGAGAGAGAGAGAGAGAGAGAGAGAGAGAGAGAGAGAGAGAGAGAGAGAGAGAGAGAGAGAGAGAGAGAGAGAGAGAGAGAGAGAGAGAGAGAGAGAGAGAGAGAGAGAGAGAGAGAGAGAGAGAGAGAGAGAGAGAGAGAGAGAGAGAGAGAGAGAGAGAGAGAGAGAGAGAGAGAGAGAGAGAGAGAGAGAGAGAGAGAGAGAGAGAGAGAGAGAGAGGAGAGAGAGAGAGAGAGAGAGAGAGAGAGAGAGAGAGAGAGAGAGAGAGAGAGAGAGAGAGAGAGAGAGAGAGAGAGAGAGAGAGAGAGAGAGAGAGAGAGAGAGAGAGAGAGAGAGAGAGAGAGACTGAGCAAGACACGGGGCAGAGTATTAAGAACATAAGAATGAAGGTAACTGCTGAAGGCCTATTGATCAATACGAGGCAAGTGTTATTTATAACCACCCAATCTCATTCATATATGTGTCTAACCTACGCTTGAAACAATCAAGGGATATTACTTTTATTCTGTGACGCGTTAATTGGTTCCACAATTTAACAACCCTGTTTCCGAACCAATATTTACTCAGGTGTTCCCTAAATCTAAAATTATAAAATTTATACCTATTGTTTTATATTTTATCTTGTGTTGATAATTTTAATACCTATTAATATCTCCTTTGTTTTGTCCATTCATCCACTTTACACCTCTATCATGCCACCCCTTATTCTTCGCCTTTCTAGAGAGTGTAATTTATACTTTGTCAATCGTTCTTCATATGACAGTTTCTAATTTGTGGGATTATCTTTGTCATCGTACGCTGGTCGCGTTCTAGTGAATTTATATCCATTCTATAGTATGGCGACCACAACTGAACTGCATAATCTAAATGGGGCCTAACCAGAGTAAGATATAGCTGAAGAACAGCACCAGGTGTCTTGTTACTAACGCTTTGATTAATAAACCCCAGTGTCCTATTTGCCTTACTTCGAACATTTATGCATTGATGTTTTTGCATTTAAATGCATATATGCATTTTTGGTTTTAAATTCTTACTAATCATAACTCTCAAATCCGTTTCGCAATCCGACTTCGCAATCTCAACACCATCTACCTCGTGTTTTGTAACTCTTTCATCATTACCCTGTCTCAAAGCCTTTCATTTGTCAGCATTAACTGCATCTGCCAATCTTTTGACCTTTTCAAAACCCTATTTAGAGCGTTTTGAAGTTATAATGAGTTTTCCGTGTTTATTTACCTTGCAATTTTGAAATCATCGACAAATTTGCAAATATTGCTGCTCAAACCTGAATCTAAATCATTTATATGTATTATGAATAACACAGGTCCCAGAACAGAGACCTGAGCAATTCCACTTATAACATTTTTCCCAGTCTGACTTAACCCTATTTATATTATCTTCGTTTTCTTTGGTATAGCAATGCCCTAATCCCAATTATTATAGCACCCCCAATACCATTTATGTCTATCGAACTATTAACTAACCAACTAATAACATAGTTGTTTATGTTACTAGCCAACCAGCAAGTGAACTTTACCCCTGAATTTCTCGGAAGGTCAAGAATGTCAGATAAAATGCAACACATTAAATAAATCGTGGAAATATCAGCAGTCATAATAAAAGAAAAGGAACCTTAAAATAGTTGGTGTGAAGGAATAATAACTGACAGGGTCGGGGAGGGAGAGTACCTACAGTAAGGCTGCTGACGACTAACACCTGTCTCCTGGAGGCCTTAACCGTACGCAAGCATCCTGGCTAATGGGCTGAACATTGCGGCTGAGAGCTCTCTCTCACTCTGGGTAGATTCTGGTGTTGAAAGGATCGAGCCGCGGAGAACTTCATCCTCGGAATCACCGCAAGATAACGCGATGGTCACCATCTCTTACGCTGGTCTGCAGTGAAGACTTCGCTCTAATTGGTCCCTTTGTCCTTGCCCTGGTTCATAGCAACGCTGCAGCGATCATTTTCCCCGTCAACGATGTACTTAGGGGGACCGGCGGGAGGTACCTCTGTTGATGTGCCACTCTCCTGCCACACTAGTTAGGCTGATCCAGTCTACTTGCCACAGAGTGCAGGTCAGCAGTCAGTGAAGGAGAACCCCCAAGCCCTGCCTGCAACACTGTGTAGTTGCAGACTGTCTTCCTCTTCCACTAGACTGTCACCTTGGGTGAACTGGTGAACTAAGGCGCCTCAATAATCAGACCGACTCTTGAAATAAATGTCACTACAAACTGTCTCGGCTGCAAGAGACTTGGCTGTAACTGAGCCACTAAACTGTCCAAACTTTCAATCAAAAAAATTATTAACCAAAAATATTTTGTCCATGTTATGGCCTGGTTGTTTGGGGCGTGTGTGTGGGAACACCCACCGCATAGGTTCGAGCCCTCATCACGGCTCCCGTTGATTTGTTCAATAATAATAATAATAATAATAATAATAATAATTACATTTAAAATAACAAAAAATAAAATATAATAATAATGGGAATAATAATATCATTAATAATAATGCGAAAATTCGATAATTTTAGGTCATCTGATGAGAAGAACAAAAATAAATCTTATATCATATGTAAATCCCGTTAGTAATGAAGAAACAAGAGGCACACGCCCTAGACAACCAGGCCACGACAAGGTCAAAATATTTATTGTTAGTAACTTTTGATATTGAAAGTTTGGGCAGTTTAGAGGCTCAGTTAGAGCCAAGTCTGTTGCAACCGAGACAGGTTGTTGTAACATTTATTTCAAGTGTCGGTCTGATTATTGAGGCGCTTTAGATCACCAGTTCACCCAAGGTGACTGCCTAGTGGAAGATGTAAATTAAATAAAGTTAAGGAACAATTAAAAAACAATGTAAAGAGAACCAAGGAGCGTAACCAAAGAGACAAATCAAAACCGAGGCGTATAAAAGCACCAATTAAAAGTACGCACCTCAATTACCCTAGTCGGCAATGTAGTGAAAAAGACTACACATGCAGGTATAAGCGTTCCCGGTGATCCTGTAACACACGGACACATGCAGCATGTATAGTGCCACATCATGCAGGACCCAGCCCGTGTTGACACGCACCCACCACGTGCTTGGTGGGTGCGTGTTAAAGCACCAGTTCAAGCACCAGCACCAGCCCACAGCACCAGTTCAAGCACCAGCAACAGCCCACAGCACCAGCACCAGCCCACAGCACCAGTTCAAGCACCAGCAACAGCCCACAGCACCAGCACCAGCCCACAGCACCAGTTCAAGCACCAGCAACAGCCCACAGCACCAGCACCAGCCCACAGCACCAGTTCAAGCACCAGCAACAGCCCACAGCACCAGCACCAGCCCACAGCACCAGTTCAAGCATCAGCACCAGCCCACATCACCAGTTCAACCGGACGCGGTAAACATCAACAGCATCACCCAGAATACACAACACAGGCGGCGACGACAGTGTTCCCGTTCAACATGCAGCAACTCAACTAAACATTGATGCAATCCTGCAACGCTGACCGCACCGTGTGTTGATGTAAACACCACATCAAATATACATGGTACACAGGTTTACACTAACAATAGATGAAAATACTGCCAAGCGTGTAACACAATATGTCTGTATCATCTAAACTGTGGAGGGTTCTATAGTAGAGTTTTCACTCAAGCTCTATTAATGTTCGAATATGTTTATGAAATGAGGATAAAAACTGTGTGTGGTGAAGTGTGATAAAGAAGAACAGCATGAAACTAACGAAGGAACAGCAGCAGCAGCAGCAACATCTACGGCAACAACAGCAGCCGCAGGAACGGCAACAGCACGAACATTTACAGCAGTAACAACAGTAACAGCCGGAGCAGCCACAGAAACAATAGCAGCAGCAGCACCACCACCAACAACAACAACATTAGCAGCAATAGCAGAAACCTTGCCAGCAGCAACAACAGCAGTAGCAGCAACAACAGCAGTAGCAGCAACAACAGCAGTAGCAGCAGCAGCAACAACAGCAACAGCAACAGCAGCAGCAGCAGGAGAAGCAGCAGCAACAGTGGCAGGAACAGTAGCAACAGAAGCAACAACGGAACACACCACAAACTCAAAATATTACTTCTGAAACCAACACAAACATTGTAAACAATTCTGTACAGTAATCGATTTGGGCCTGGCGGCCATAATGGCGGCCATGTTGGTGGCCATAATGGCGGCCATGTTGGCGGCCCATGATGACGGCCATAATGGCGGCCATGTTGGCAGGAATATTGGCGGCTATGTTGGCGACCAGGTTGGCGGCCATGTTGGCGGCCCATGATGACGGCCATAATGGCGGCCATGTTGGCAGCCATGTTGGCGGCCATATTGGAAAAAAAATCCCCTTGCCAGAATCGCGTACACAAACCAGAAATTTTCCCTAGGCATTATACAACATTTTGTGAAAACAGCCGTGTACACTTTCGTGCCATAGTCGCCCTCTTTGTAGCTCCTAGATTATAGTGACATATTTTTACAACTATTTATTTGGTATCTTGTATGTTGTGATCTTATCTCTTTCGCTTATTCCCTCCTCCAAAATTGGGAGGTTATTATCTCTTAACCCTTCGTAATAGCTATACCCTCCTAGCACTTGCACTGTTCTTGTACCAAACACCTATATTTTTTAAATGTCATTTATATGTATCACACGGTGTAGATTTCAGCCTTGTGCTGTATATTCCTGTATTTCTCTAAGAATGGTTATGTATATTACATTGAAAGATTCCTGGTGTAGGTCACTAAATGACGTTCAAATGCCAGCCTGAACATCATATGCGGCCGATGATTCCCTGCTTATGTGTTCCTCAGGAGTTACTGATGGAATTATATTAACTCTAATATATTTTTCTCTTTCTGATTCCCGTAGTTGCTTTCCCCTTATGGTGTAGGTACCTCCTGGTGTCCCTTTTTCCTTTCTATATTCATCATTACACACAGAAATCACAATAAAGTGACATATCAAATGAACAAATCCTCAAAGGAACAAACATCCAGCGCAGAGGTTCGAACCCTTATCAAGGCCCTTATGGATATTTTCATCTTTATCATTTTAAGTATGTTGTACATCAGCCTTCCCTGAGGTTTCATAACAAATATTTTTGACAGTGGAGGAAAAGAAAGTCTGTCCAGGCTTCTTCTTCCTGTCGTATTTTAATAATCATTGTCGTGGAACTCGAACAAGTTTAACAGGCATGAAATTAGCCTTCTAAACCCATGCTGAGCTTTTATTATATTCATTATCTGCTCTATATATTCACTTAATCTCAACCTGATTAATTTTCCCAGAACTTTATGCATAATACTTCTGTATCTCTGGGTCGGTAATATAGTGCCTCAGGTCTGTTCCCTTTTTTTGAAAGTTTTGTTTAGGCTTGCCTTTGTCAAGAACTGTAGATTTCGTTTTCCATGAGTTAAACTGAAAACTCCTTTCAGTGGGTGACAAAGAATTTCTGCAACATTCAACAGTAGACAGGGTACATTGTGTTCAGTTCTGTTGTTTTTGTTGTATATAGTTCCTACAGGTATTTTTTTCACGTTTTTGACAGTAACAAACTCTGTCATCCAGTGTTTCCTTTAACATTTCATTTCAGGTTTTGTATCTTTAGTCTCCATACATCTGGAGTAATTCTCCAGATGTATGGAGAATCCACCTTCTCCAAACGCTGCATCTCCATTTTTCTAGAGTCCAACCATCCCCTAGATCAACGCTGCTATTTCATTCCCCCGGAGACCTGCCATTCCCTGGAGGTCCCGCTAGAGACCTGCCATTCCCTGGAGGTCCTCCTAGAGACCTGCCATTCCCTGGAGGTCCTCCTAGAGACCTGCCATTCCCTGGAGGTCCCCCTAGACACCTGACATTCCCTGGAGGTCCTCCAAGAGACCTGCCATTCCCTGGAGGTCCCTCCCTGGAGACCTGCCGTTCCCTAAAGGTCCCACTGGAGACCTGCTATTAATTTAAACTAACCTATATAAATAAAAATGTAAATATTCGTTTGTTCAAAATCGCTAATCTCCGAAAGTCCTTCACCGCTTTCAAACAACTTTTCATTCACAATAGAGCGAGTTTTAATATATATACTATATAGATGTCACGTCTGTGACGGGAAAAACATGTTTTTTTTTTAACTGTGCTTTTCATGCGTTTTTCAGGTGAGGGAATCTTCGAAACCACTTTACCGATTGCTTTGAAATTTTGACACAACGTTGCATTCGAATACGCGCGTGTTTTTATATATCTACTATATACATGCCTCACCTGTGACAAGAAAAAATGTGTTTTTTTGGAAAAATAGCACCATCTGTTAGACTTAAGAGCCGTACCCGCTGTAATCTCCGAATTTTTTTCAGTGATTGCTTTGAAATTTTGACACAACATTCCATTCCAATATGCGTGTGTCTTTATATACCTACTATATAGATGCCACACCTGTGGCAGGTAAAAATATGTTTTTTTGAAAAAGAGCACCATCTGTTGCACGTAATACTAATCATGTTTCGATTCCATTTCAATGTTTCTGATTTCATTCATAAGTTGAATTTTCATATATTTCGATTTATTTTCAATTTGATTTAATTATTTTGTGTGACATTGTGTTGGAATAGACCTGTGTTATTTATCATACCGTTCATTTCGTGAGTATAGTTTATTTTTTTTATTTTTTTTTATTTCGTTTTTCAACTGTTTTTCTTATATGTCAGTGATGGGAGGACGGTGGGGAGGATGAGGGGACGGGAGTGGGGGATGGAGTGGATGACGAAAGGACAGGAGTGGGGGAGTGAAGGACGAGGAGACAGGGGATGGGGTAATGGTGGAGGAGGACGAGTGGACGGGGGAGTAGCAGATGGTGGTGACGAGGGGACAGGGGAATGGAGAATGGTGGGGGATGGTGAGGGCGACAAGAGGACGGAGGAGGGGGTATGGTAGGGAGGACGATAGAACGTGAGAGTGGGAAATTGTTGGGAGGACGGGGGTGAGAAGAATGGTTAGGAGGACGAGTGGACGGGAGAGGGGGGAATGGTGAGGAGGACCACCATTCCAATAGTGTGGCTCAGCTATGCACATGCATTGCTGAGCCACAGCATCGCGTGGATGCGTACAGGTATTATAGTATGAAACGAGAAAAGAAGTCACAAAGATACAAATACACACACATTAACACGCTCTAAAATAAAAAAAAATTAATATATTCATATCGTAGAAGAAACACGCAAATAAAAAAAGTTTTTTCCAAAAATTCTCTTATCACTGCCCACTCAGATTTTTGCCAGAAATAACTGGATTGGCGAAAATACATCTTACGATTGAATGAAGTCTGTACTTGTGTAGCAGGTCTGCAGGGGGACATGCAAACCTGTAACAGAACCTGCAGACCTGTTATTAAAGCAACTATTAGATAGAGAAGAGGAGGGACTCTTGCAGTAAACCCATTATTAGGGGCTAACTGTAATATATATATATATATATATATATATATATATATATATATATATATATATATATATATATATATATATATATATATATATATATATATATATATATATATATATAACCTAGAAGGGGTACCACCTCTGGTGCAAGTGTAGGGACCCATAGCCTTTGGAGAAGAAAATAAAGAGTACTCAGAGAAGACCTTGTGGATCCTCACTGAACACTTTGATATTTTCTTCTCCTACCACCCCTATTCTTTTGGTATGTGTGTATATTTATCTAACTTTATTTGAAAATGTCCTTACACAAAAAAAGTTACAATATTGATTACATGCAGAGTACAAGGCTGCTTGTCACAAGTTGTACAGCTCTTCCAGCTCCTCAGATGGCGGGCAGGAACCATGGATGCAGTGAGCATTTCCTCTCTGGATTGCCACACTAAGGCGCTGATAAAGAAAACTGGCAGCTCTAGGGTCTCTAGTTGTTTCGATTAGCTTAGACCCCAACTCCTTCAAAAAGCTAGCAGCACTTTTACCCCAGGCACCAAGTGTCTCTGAGGCAATGGGGACAAAATTGTAGCCGTGCTCAAGGTCTCTGTATTTACGTGACTTGGCCGCTTCCCGGTGATTGGCAGCTCCTCCTGCTTGTGTAGCACTGAAGTCAACATAGGTATTGGCTAAAGTTGAAACGCAAGTGTAGTCCCACACCAACTGTCTACCATTCTTCCAGGGGTTCACCGTAATTCCGTCTGGGCGACCGACAGGCTCATCAGAGTTGCGGGACATTAGATAACGGGGCTCTCTCTCTGCTGGACAACTGGCTGTGGTAAGGCTTGTCTTAATAATGTCATTGACCTCGCGTGTCTTGCATGCCATCCTCCTGTCCTTTGGCAGAGAAGGCCATGCCGTCCGTATCTGTCGGCCTCTGCCTCGCCGCAAATACACCTATATATATATATATATATATATATATATATATATATATATATATATATATATATATATATATATATATATATATATATATATATATATATATATATATGTATATATATATATATATATATATATATATATATATATATATATATATATATATATTTTATTAAATATGACCGAAAAAGTAAGATTAATAATTCTAACACGAATTTTCTCAATCTTTCGTACATTATGCTTCACTGTTGGAGGTAAATCAAAAATCACTTCTCCAAAATTCATTTTTATTTCTAGTCTGACGCGACACAGGCGCGTTTCGTAAAACTTATTACATTTTCAAAGACTTCACAAATACACAACTGATTAGAACTTGCGTTTCCCTGATTTTATATCTACATTTGAGTGAGGTGGGAAGGGTGATGTGGCATTACATTTGAGTAAGGTGGGAAGGATGATGTGGCATTAGAGGATATTAATAGGGTATTAAAAGTATCAACACAAGACAGAACACGAAACAATGGATATTGAATAGAAGTGTTTGTAGAAAGCCTATTGGTCCATATTTCTTGATGCTTCTATATTGGAGCGGAGTCTTGAAGTGGGTAGAATATAGTTGTGCAATAATTGGCTGTTGATTGCTGGTGTTGACTTCTTGATGTGTAGTGCCTCGCAAACGTCGAGCCGCCTGCTATCGCTGTATCTATCGATGATTTCTGTGTTGTTTACTAGGATTTCTCTGGCGATGGTTTGGTTATGGGAAGAGATTATATGTTCCTTAATGGAGCCCTGTTGTTTATGCATCGTTAAACGCCTAGAAAGAGACAACACCTATACCCCCTATTAGACTATTTTACAGGAACTTCTTTTCCACAGCTCATAAAACAGAGGAAAGGGTCCTGAAAGATATTGTTAATAGAAACGTTATCCCTACAGACAAAAATCAGAGGATACAACTGACGATTTACTATAAAACCAGAAAAACGGCCAGCCTACTCATGAGAAACTCTCCAGACACGAAACAGAACGCTTTAAAAGAGACTAACGTCGTCTATGCCTTCAAATGCCCACTTGGGGACTGTAAGCTCCAAAAAACCCAGTATATAGGCAAGACAACAACATCTCTTTCTAGGCGTTTAACGATGCATAAACAACAGGGCTCCATTAAGGAACATATAATCTCTTCCCATAACCAAACCATCGCCAGAGAAATCCTAGTAAACAACACAGAAATCATCGATAGATACAGCGATAGCAGGCGGCTCGACGTTTGCGAGGCACTACACATCAAGAAGTCAACACCAGCAATCAACAGCCAATTATTGCACAACTATATTCTACCCACCTCAAGACTCCGCTCCAATATAGAAGCATCAAGAAATATGGACCAATAGGCTTTCTACAAACACTTCTATTCAATATCCATTGTTTCGTGTTCTGTCTTGTGTTGATACTTTTAATACCCTATTAATATCCTCTAATGCCACATCATCCTTCCCACCTTACTCAAATGTAATGCCACATCACCCTTCCCACCTCACTCAAATGTAGATATAAAATCAGGGAAACGCAAGTTCTATTCAGTTGTGTATTTGTGAAGTCTTTGAAAATGTAATAAGTTTTACGAAACGCG
The DNA here is from genome assembly GCF_040958095.1 of Procambarus clarkii. Taxonomy (NCBI): domain Eukaryota; kingdom Metazoa; phylum Arthropoda; class Malacostraca; order Decapoda; family Cambaridae; genus Procambarus; species Procambarus clarkii. Next base: position 815,453 of record NW_027189157.1, on the reverse strand, counting down.
CCCGTGTCGCGTCAGACTAGAAATAAAAATGAATTTTGGAGAAGTGATTTTTGATTTACCTCCAACAGTGAAGCATAATGTACGAAAGATTGAGAAAATTCGTGTTAGAATTATTAATCTTACTTTTTCGGTCATATTTAATAAAATATGTCTACAGGAAAGACTGCTACCAAAATATACTAATATATATATATATATATATATATATATATATATATATATATATATATATATATATATATATATATATATATATATATATATATATATATATGTCGTACCTAGTAGCCAGAACGCACTTCTCAGCCTACTATGCAAGGCCCAATTTGCCTAATAAGCCAAGTTTTCATGAATTAATTGTTTTTCGACTACCTAACCTACCTAACCTAACCTAACCTAACTTTTTCGGCTACCTAACCCAACCTAACCTATAAAGATAGGTTAGGTTAGGTTAGGTAGGGTTAGTTAGGTTCGGTCATATATCTACTTTAATTTTAACTCCAATAAAAACAAATTGACCTCATACATAATGAAATGGGTGGCTTTATCATTTCATAAGAAAAAAATTAGAGAAAATATATTAAATCAGGAAAACTTGGCTTATTAGGCAAATCGGGCCTTGCATAGTAGGCTGAAAAGTGCGTTCTGGCTACTAGGTACGACACATATATATATATATATATATATATATATATATATATATATATATATATATATATATATATATATATATATATATATATGTCGTACCTAGTAGCCAGAACGCACTTCTCAGCCTAATATGCAAGGCCCAATTTGCCTAATAAGCCTATATATATAAGGCTTATATATATATATATATATATATATATATATATATATATATATATATATATATATATATATATATATATATATATATATATATATATATATATATATATATATATATATATATATATATATATATATAAGCCTTATATATATAGGCTTATTAGGCAAATTGGGCCTTGCATATTAGGCTGAGAAGTGCGTTCTGGCTACTAGGTACGACATATATATATATATATATATATATATATATATATATATATATATATATATATATATATATATATATATATATATATATATATATATATGTGTCGTACCTAGTAGCCAGAACGCACTTTTCAGCCTACTATGCAAGGCCCAATTTGCCTAATAAGCCAAGTTTTCATGAATTAATTGTTTTTCGACTACCTAACCTACCTAACCTAACCTAACCTAACTTTTTCGGCTACCTAACCCAACCTAACCTATAAAGATAGGTTAGGTTAGGTTAGGTAGGGTTAGTTAGGTTCGGTCATATATCTACTTTAATTTTAACTCCAATAAAAACAAATTGACCTCATACATAATGAAATGGGTGGCTTTATCATTTCATAAGAAAAAAATTAGAGAAAATATATTAAATCAGGAAAACTTGGCTTATTAGGCAAATCGGGCCTTGCATAGTAGGCTGAAAAGTGCGTTCTGGCTACTAGGTACGACACATATATATATATATATATATATATATATATATATATATATATATATATATATATATATATATATATATATATATGTCGTACCTAGTAGCCAGAACGCACTTCTCAGCCTAATATGCAAGGCCCAATTTGCCTAATAAGCCTATATATATAAGGCTTATATATATATATATATATATATATATATATATATATATATATATATATATATATATATATATATATATATATATATATATATATATATATATATATATATATATATATATATATATATATATATATATATATATATATATATATATGTCGTACCTAATAGCCAGAATGCACTTCTCAGCCTACTATGTAAGGCCCGATTTGCCTAATAAGCCAAGTTTTCATGAATTAATATATTTTCTCTAATTTTTTGCTGATGAAATGATAAAGCTACCCATTTCATTATGTATGAGGTCAATTTTTTTTTATTGGAGTTAAAATTTACGTAGATATATGACCGAACCTAACCAACCCTACCTAACCTAACCTAACCTATCTTTATAGGTTAGGTTAGGTTAGGTAGCCGAAAAAGTTAGGTTAGGTTAGGTTAGGTAGGTTAGGTAGTTGAAAAACAATTAATTCATGAAAACTTGGCTTATTAGGCAAATTGGGCCTTGCATAGTAGGCTGAGAAGTGCGTTCTGGCTACTAGGTACGACATATATATATATATATATATATATATATATATATATATATATATATATATGTCGTACCTAGTAGCCAGAACGCACTTCTCAGCCTACTATGCAAGGCCCGATTTGCCTAATAAGCCAAGTTTTCATGAATTAATTGTTTTTCGTCTACCTAACCTACCTAACCTAACCTAACCTAACTTTTTCGGCTACCTAACCCAGCCTAACCTATGAAGATAGGTTAGGTTAGGTAGGGTTGGTTAGGTTCGGTCATATATCTATGTTAATTTTAACTCCAATAAAAAAAATTGACCTCATACATAATGAAATGGGTAGCTTTATCATTTCATTAGAAAAAAATTAGAGAAAATATATTAAATCAGGAAAACTTGGCTTATTAGGCAAATCGGGCCTTGCATAGTAGGCTGAGAAGTGCGTTCTGGCTATTAGGTACGACATATATATATATATATATATATATATATATATATATATATATATATATATATATATATATATATATATATATATATATATATATATTAGTATATTTTGGTAGCAGTCTTTCCTGTAGACATATTTTATTAAATATGACCGAAAAAGTAAGATTAATAATTCTAACACGAATTTTCTCAATCTTTCGTACATTATGCTTCACTGTTGGAGGTAAATTAAAAATCACTTCTCCAAAATTCATTTTTATTTCTAGTCTGACGCGACACGGGCGCGTTTCGTAAAACTTATTACATTTTCAAAGACTTCACAAATACACAACTGATTAGAACTTGCGTTTCCCTGATTTTATATCTACATTTGAGTGAGGTGGGAAGGGTGATGTGGCATTACATTTTGAGTAAGGTGGGAAGGATGATGTGGCATTAGAGGATATTAATAGGGTATTAAAAGTATCAACACAAGACAGAACACGAAACAATGGATATTGAATAGAAGTGTTTGTAGAAAGCCTATTGGTCCATATTTCTTGATGCTTCTATATTGGGGCGGAGTCTTGAGGTGGGTAGAATATAGTTGTGCAATAATTGGCTGTTGATTGCTGGTGTTGACTTCTTGATGTGTAGTGCCTCGCAAACGTCTAGCCGCCTGCTATCGCTGTATCTATCGATGATTTCTGTGTTGTTTACTAGGATTTCTCTGGCGATGGTTTGGTTATGGGAAGAGATTATATGTTCCTTAATGGAGCCCTGTTGTTTATGCATCGTTAAACGCCTAGAAAGAGATGTTGTTGTCTTGCCTATATACTGGGTTTTTTGGAGCTTACAGTCCCCAAGTGGGCATTTGAAGGCATAGACGACGTTAGTCTCTTTTAAAGCGTTCTGTTTCGTGTCTGGAGAGTTTCTCATGAGTAGGCTGGCCGTTTTTCTGGTTTTATAGTAAATCGTCAGTTGTATCCTCTGATTTTTGTCTGTAGGGATAACGTTTCTATTAACAATATCTTTCAGGACCCTTTCCTCTGTTTTATGAGCTGTGGAAAAGAAGTTCCTGTAAGATAGTCTAATAGGGGGTATAGGTGTTGTGTTAGTTGTCTCTTCGGAGGTTGCATGGCTTTTCACTTTCCTTCTTATGATGTCTTCGATGAAACCATTGGAGAAGCCGTTATTGACTAGAACCTGCCTTACCCTACAGAGTTCTTCGTCGACTTGCTTCCATTCTGAGCTGTGGCTGAGAGCACAGTCGACGTATGCGTTAACAACACTCCTCTTGTACCTGTCAGGGCAGTCGCTGTTGGCATTTAGGCACATTCCTATGTTTGTTTCCTTTGTGTAGACTGCAGTGTGGAAACCTCCGCCCTTTTCCATGACTGTTACATCTAGAAAAGGCAGCTTCCTATCCTTTTCCGTCTCGTAAGTGAAACGCAGCACGGAACTCTGCTCAAATGCCTCCTTCAGCTCCTGCAGATGTCTGACATCAGGTACCTGTGTAAAAATGTCGTCAACATACCTGCAGTATATGGCCGGTTTCAAGTTCAACAACATCTCTTTCTAGGCGTTTAACGATGCATAAACAACAGGGCTCCATTAAGGAACATATAATCTCTTCCCATAACTAAACCATCGCCAGAGAAATCCTAGTAAACAACACAGAAATCATCGATAGATACAGCGATAGCAGGCGGCTAGACGTTTGCGAGGCACTACACATCAAGAAGTCAACACCAGCAATCAACAGCCAATTATTGCACAACTATATTCTACCCACCTCAAGACTCCGCCCCAATATAGAAGCATCAAGAAATATGGACCAATAGGCTTTCTACAAACACTTCTATTCAATATCCATTGTTTCGTGTTCTGTCTTGTGTTGATACTTTTAATACCCTATTAATATCCTCTAATGCCACATCATCCTTCCCACCTTACTCAAAATGTAATGCCACATCACCCTTCCCACCTCACTCAAATGTAGATATAAAATCAGGGAAACGCAAGTTCTAATCAGTTGTGTATTTGTGAAGTCTTTGAAAATGTAATAAGTTTTACGAAACGCGCCCGTGTCGCGTCAGACTAGAAATAAAAATGAATTTTGGAGAAGTGATTTTTAATTTACCTCCAACAGTGAAGCATAATGTACGAAAGATTGAGAAAATTCGTGTTAGAATTATTAATCTTACTTTTTCGGTCATATTTAATAAAATATATATATATATATATATATATGTATATATATATATATATATATATATATATATATATATATATATATATATATATATATATATATATATATATATATATATATATATATATATATATTAGCCGGCTTACACTATTATTTAAAACACTTAGCCGGCTTACACTATTATTTAAAACAATTTCGTGTTTATAGAGAGAAAGAGAGAGATAGATTAATAGTTCTCAACTCCTTAAAACATACATAACTGAAACATGCTCATATCTGAACATTTTGTCCTGCCTCAAAATCACATTGAACAAATAATGTCTTATCCCAGGCCAGCATCCTGTCCGATAAGGATCCTTGGTGGCTCGACCACCAGAAGTTACATCCTGTATACCACTACATTCTCATTTGAACTTAATAGTACTTACCTAACCTAACTTTTTATATAGTCTGTATACGGTAGCTTATTACGAAGCGATAAGCACCCTCCCCTAGGATAGGTTAGGTTAGGTTCCCTAGGGTCAACGCAACCCCCTGTCCCATCATGCCTGGAGGAGACAGCTGGTTGCCCGGAGTAGATGGTAGCAGTGTCAGCTGAATTATATAAATATCAAGTAGTCGCAGGCTACTCTCACATTTTACATCCACTGACGGCCAACCAACACACGCTACTCTTCCATCAAATAGAAATTTAGTAGCCACATTCTTACTAATATTTGGAATATTCAGGTGTACAAAGCTTTTAAAACCATGGTATCCATATTTCTCTTTAAATCTTTTTTATCTTCGATTACATCAAGTTCCCAAATAAAAAAATATGTAGACAAATATTGTTCAGTTGATATAAATATTACATTAGAACCATCTATAATTAAATTAAGATCATCAAACCACAAAATTGTAAATGTTTATGCTATAAATATATTGATGGGTTCTACTCAAGAAGGATATCCTGCGGCATCCCAATTACAATTTATACTGCGAGTCGCAGTTAGGGAGGATGAAAATTATTGTTCTTATGTGTTTGTAGAATTCTTCTCTAACATTGACCACAGAAGCATCATGTTCTGTGAACATAATTTCAAGTACCCCCATGATCCGGATTACTTAATAGTGCCTATCAAGGGATATAGGTCCTACGCCAAAGATCCTTCCATATTTCTGATGATGATACAAGCTTCCAATCAGGAACGAGAAGCTCTGAGAGAGATAATGATAGCAGACGGAATATCGATTCCATCGCCATGTAGCAAAGTTGATCAGGGTGCGCTGAAAAAGCTTATGTCCCTCAAACAATATTTGAATCGGCATTATTATTTTAGGTACATGATGTTTAAAAATATACGTTGGGAATTAACCCGAGATGTGAGAGCTTACGAAGCATGGTTTAAAAATGAAAAATGGCTAAACTACGTTTTTCACAGGATGGAACAACATAAACCCTATTGTTTATATATAAAACAAAGTCATAGCTACCCTCGTCAAGATATAATTTATAGGGACCCCAACCATAAACTTGAATCTAATTCTTATTTTTGGGGGGTATCCGAATATCGTAAGAAATGGTCTGAAAATTATATAATTCGAGTTTTCAGTGATGGTGATGAAAAGTGTGATGATATATGTGATATTACGCTAGGAAACCTTGACCGAATTTATCATTTAAATTTGGCGAAGGGTGAATTAATTGCTCGAATAGTGGTGAAAGAATACGGATCATTTTATGTAGAAAAGGTAAAACGCGTACTTTTCATAACCCGAAATCCCCATCTCTTTATGGACCTCATTCAAATGGGAGAAAAGGAAGAAATCTGTCGTTTTATTATAGAAGACGAAGGTTTATCATCATCACCACCACCACCTCCATATAAAAACACCTACAACCCAAATAGTTTGCAGGCAATGTGCGTCAATCAATTTGTGAATTCCTTTTTGGATACTACTAGAATGGGATATTGGACCGTGGCCTACTTACGTAGAGCAATCAACACCAACCCTAACATTCCTGATTTTTTAAAACCCCAATTAATCAATGAAGTTCAACAGAATCTAATGATTAGATCGTGGGAAAGAGCAGTGGCAGATGAAACAACTACTGAACTTTTATTTAAATAAGAATAAATTCAATGAAATTGTTTTTTACTGAATTGAAAATATTTGTTTATTATTCTTCTAATAAATAAATCTAAAGTTGGGATTAAATGCTAAAAAAAACATTGATGAATCTTAATAATGTAATAATGTCCAACCAATTAATTCACATATCAATCTTTACATTAGAAAGGGAACTTGAGTGACTGACTGGACTGTGGCCGATGGTAAATTTAACCAGTTCAGTTATCATTTTCTGCACTTCAGAGTTACGTACTTCTTCCGTTAGTCGCAAGGCAACATTTTGTAAATGATCCACACTATCTTGAAGCCTCGACAATTTAGTTAGCACCTCAATAACAGTTATATGGGTGGTTAATTCATATTGGGGATATTTACTCAAATCTATTGAAGGTTTCGGTAATCTACCTTCGGTTTCCAGGTAATCAAGGCCTTTAAAAATAGAAGTAACGTATTCATCTTTCGTTTTGTATTTATCCTTGTAATCCATCATATCTGGATAAATAAATTCTTCTAATCCATGTGGCCACCTGTCACCATTATTACATGATGCTAATATTTTTTTGGTAGCTAGGAGTTCATCATTTGAATAAAAGGTTACTAAAATCTTTCTAAGTTTTGCAGCATCATACTCTTTTCTAAAGAATAAAATATAGTTGATAATTTCATTTACTGACGACGTCATTATGTATTCGTTTTTGGTAAATGAATGGAATAGTTAAGTGAAATTCTAAATTTTTATTACTTATATACACTTCTTACCAAAATTTTATTTCTAATTAGCGACAATAGTCTCTGAAAACTAGTACTTTTAATAATGATTAGTTCCCCTTTTTATACCCTTCTACTTAATACTAAATAGCCGCAATTTTGGTTATCTCAATATTTTATTGAGGATACTCTTGGTCTTCAATAGTTTCATCTTTAACACAATATAAAAAAAAATACAACTGTCTTCATCACAAGTATGGCCTTTTTTTGTTGCTGAGTGACTTCACAAATGTTCAGCCTGGTTGATTCTCTGACTGAATTCTTCACCACACATAATTGGGATATAGGTTTCATGGGTACTGAATATATTTTATTATATTATTTCCACAAATCAATTTATTGTATTATCTTACCCCAACCAAAATTTTGCCCAGACTTTATTTATTAAAAAAAAAAAACTCAAATAGACAAACCGATAAAATAAAATTGACCTCTCCACCTCAATACAAAACAAAAAAGGATGGTAGATAATGATTTTTTTTTAACAAATCTGGGCAATTAATTAACAATTTTGTGCATTTTTTTATTATTTCTTTTACAAAATACAGTGATGATTAACACAGGATAAAAGTTGACAATGGCATAGTAATGGTTTCAGATATCTATTATTCCAACTAAATAATTGAGTCTTATTAATTTCATGGGTAATAATTCTTGCAATGGATTTATCAAAGTCATTTCTAGCGGCCTCCCAATTACAATTTATACTGCGAGTCGTAGTTAGGGAGCATGTAAAATATTGTTCTTATATGTTTGTGGAACTCTTCTTTAACATTGACCAAAGAAGCATCATGTTCTGTAAACATAATTTCGAGCTCCCCAAGTATCATTACTTAAAATTGCCTATGACGGGATATAGGTCTTACGCCAAAGATCCTTCCATATTTCTGATGATGATACAAGCTTCCAATCAGGAACGAGAAGCTCTGAGAGAGATAATGATAGCAGACGGAATATCGATTCCATCGCCATGTAGCAAAGTTGATCAGGGTGCGCTGAAAAAGCTTATGTCCCTCAAACAATATTTGAATCGGCATTATTATTTTAGGTACATGATGTTTAAAAATATACGTTGCGAATTAACCCGAGATTTGAGAGCTAACGAAGCATGGTTTAAAAATGAAAAATGGCTAAACTACGTTTTTCATAGGATGGAACAACATAAACCCTATTGTTTATATATAGAACGTTGTCATAGCTACCCTCGTCAAGATATAATTTATAGGGACCCCAACCATAAACTTGAATCTAATTCTTATTTTTGGGGGGTACCCGAATATCGTAAGAAATGGTCTGAAAATTATATATTTCGGGTTTTCAGTGATGGTGATGAAAAGTGTGATGATATATGTGATATTACGCTAGGAAACCTTGACCGAATTTATCATTTAAATTTGGCGAAGGGTGAATTAATTGCTCGAATAGTGGTGAAAGAATACGGATCATTTTATGTAGAAAAGGTAAAACGCGTACTTTTCATAACCCGAAATCCCCATCTCTTTATGGACCTCATTCAAATGGGAGAAAAGGAAGAAATCTGTCGTTTTATTATAGAAGACGAAGGTTTATCATCACCACCACCACCTCCATATAAAAACACCTACAACCCAAATAGTTTGCAGGCAATGTGCGTCAATCAATTTGTGAATTCCTTTTTGGATACTACTAGAATGGGATATTGGACCGTGGCCTACTTACGTAGAGCAATCAACACCAACCCTAACATTCCTGATTTTTTAAAACCCCAATTAATCAATGAAGTTCAACAGAATCTAATGATTAGATCGTGGGAAAGAGCAGTGGCAGATGAAACAACTACTGAACTTTTATTTTTTTAAGAACAAATTCAATGAAATTGTGTTTTACTGAATTGAAAATATTTGTTTATTATTCTTCTAATAAATAAATCTAAAGTTGGGATTAAATGCTAAAAAAAACATTGATGAATCTTAATAATGAAATAATGCCCAACCAATTAATTCACATATCATTCTTTACATTAGAAAGGGAACTTAAGTGACTGACTGGACTCTGGCCGATGGTAGATTTAACCAGTTCAGTTATCATTTTCTGAATTTCAGAGTTACGTACTTCTTCCGTTAGTCGCAAGGCAACATTTTGTAAATGATCCACACTATCTTGAAGCCTCGACAATTTAGTTAGCACCTCAATAACAGTTATATGGGTGGTTAATTCATATTGGGGATATTTACTCAAATCTATTGAAGGTTTCGGTAATCTACCTTTGGTTTCCAGGTAATCAAGACCTTTTAAAATACAAGTAATGTGTTTCTCTTTCGTTTTGTATTTATAGTGACGATCCATATCTGGATAATTTAAGTCGTCTAATTCTTCATATCCCAATGGCCACTTTGGCCACTCGTCACCATTATTACATGATTTCACTATTTTGTTGGTAGTTTTGAAATCATCATTTGAATAAAAGGTCACTAAAATATTTTTAAGTTTTGCAGTATCATACTTTTTTCTAAAGAATAAAATATAGTTGATCATTTCATTTACTGACGACGTCATTATGTATTCGTTTTTGGTAAATGAATGGAATAGTTAAGTGAAATTCTAAATTTTTATTACTTATATACACTTCTTGCCCAAATTTTATTTCTAATTAGCACCGCCTTATAAGAAGACAATATGCCGATTCCCAGCGAAAATGTAGTGTTTTTAGTAAAAGAAACTGCACAAAGAGAAGTCCAGCTGACCCATCCCCCTACGTAAATTTATGTGTTCTCCTTTTTGGTTGAATGGATGGATAGTTAGTGAAATTCTAAATTTTTATTACTTTTATACTTCTTGCTAATTAATTTGTGACAATAGTTACTGAAAACTTTGTTTTCATTGAATCTGTACTTATTATTTTTTCTTACTCATTGCACATAAAGGGTTTTTTTTTGGTTTGAATGTACTCACAAATAGTTGATCAGTTAACATTTTTACCTCATTTTTTTTTTAATTTCATTTAACAATTCCAAGGTTATATATATTATATAGAAATAGAAATTTAGTAGCCACATTCCTACTAACATTTGGAATATTCAGCTGCACAAACTTTTTAAAACCATGGTATCCATATTTCCCTTTAAATCTTTTACATCTTCGATTACATCAAGTTCCCAAATAGAAAAATATTTAGACCAATCATGTTCGCATAGTGTAGATATTACTTTAGAACCATGTATAATTAAATTAAGACTAAAGCAACAAGAAATTGTAATTGTAAATGTTTATGCTATAAAAATATGGATGGGATCTACTCAAGAAGGATATCCTGCGGCATCCCAATTACAATTTATACTGCGAGTCGTAGTTAGGGAGGATGAAAATTATTGTTCTTATATGTTTGTGGAACTCTTCTTTAACATTGACCAAAGAACCAGCATGTTCTGTGAACATAATTTCAAGTATTCCCATGATCCGGATTACTTAAAATTGCCTATCACGGGATATAGGTCCTACGCCAAAGATCCTTCCATATTTCTGATGATGATACAAGCTTCCAATCAGGAACGAGAAGCTCTGAGAGAGATAATGATAGCAGACGGAATATCGATTCCATTGCCATGTAGCAAAGTTGATCAGGGTGCGCTGAAAAGGGTTATGTCCCTCAAACAATATTTGAATAGGCATTATTATTTTAGGTACATGATGTTTAAAAATATACGTTGGGAATTAACTCGAGATTTGAGAGCTTACGAAGCATGGTTGAAAAATAAAAAATGGCTTAACTACGTTAATCACAGGATGATTCAACATAGACCCTATTGTTTATATGATGAATATTTTCATGACGTGCCTCAAGATGGAATTTATAATATATGGTCTTCAGATTATACATTTCGGGTTTTCAGTGATGGTGATGAAAAGTGTGATGATATATGTTGTATTACGCTACGAAACCTTGACCGAATTTATCATTTAAATTCGGCGAAGAGCGAATTAATTGCTCGAATAGTGGCAAAAGAATATGGATCATTTTATATACAAAAGGTAAAACGCGTAATTTTCATAACCCGAAATCCCCATCTCTTTATGGACCTCATTCAAACGGTAGAAAAGGAAGAAATCTGTCGTTTTATTATAGAAGACGAAGGTTTATCATCATCATCATCATCATCATCACCACCACCTCCATGTAAAAACACCTACAAGCCAAATAGTTTGCAGGCAATGTGCGTCAATCAATTTGTGAATTCCTTTTTGGATATTAATAGAATGGGATATTGGACCGTGGCCTGCTTACGTAGAGCAATCAACACCAACCCTAATATTCCTCATTTTTTAAAACGCCAAATAATCAACGAAGTTCAACGGAATCTAATGATTAGATCTTGGGAAAGAGCAGTACCAGATGAAACAACTACTGAATTTCCGGTAGAAATTAATGAGGGATACGAAAGGTACAAGTTTTCAGCAACTATTGTCGCTAATTAGAAATTAAATTTTGGCCAGAAGTATATAAGTAATAAAAATTTAGAATTTCACTTAACTATTCCATTCATTTACCAAAAACGAATACATAATGACGTCATCAGTAAATGAAATGATCAACTATATTTTATTCTTTAGAAAAAAGTATGATAATACAAAACTTAGAAAGATTTTAGTAACCTTTTATTCAACTGATGAACTCATAGCAACCAAAAAAATAGTGGCATCATGTAATAATGGTGATAAGTGGCCATATGGATTAGACGAATTTAATTATCCAGATAGGATGGATTACATGGATCAATACACAATGTACCACGAATTCGTTACAGATATTTTTATAGGTCTTAATTACCTGGAAACCAAAGGTAGATTACCGAAACCTTCAATAGATTTTGCTAAATATCCCCAATATGAATTAACCACCCTTATAACTGGTATTGAGTTGCTAACTAAATTATCGAGGCTTCAAGATAGTGTGGATCATTTACAAAATGTTGCCTTGCGACTAACGGAAGAAGTACGTAAAACTCTGAAATACAGAAAATGATAACTGAACTGGTTAAATCTATCATCGGCCAGAGTCCAGTCAGTCACTTAAGTTCCCTATCTAATGTAAAGAATGATATGTGAATTAATTGATTGGGCATTATTACATTATTAAGATTCATCAATAGTTTTTATTTATACTTTTAGCATTTACTTCCAACTTTAGATTTATTTATTAGAATAATAATAAACATATATATTTTATAACATAATCAATTCAGTAAAATAAAAGTCCAATAGTTGGTTCTTCTGCCACTGCTCTTTCCCACGATCTAATCATTAGATTCCGTTGAACTTCGTTGATTAATTGGCGTTTTAAAAAAGAAGGAATATTACGGTTGGTGTTGATTGCTGTACGTAAGCAGGCCACGGTCCAATTATTAATATCCAAAAAGGAATTCACAAATTGATTGACGCACATTGCCTGCAAACTATTTGGAGGTGGTGGTGATGATGATGATGATAAACCTTCGTCTTCTATAATAAAACGACAGATTTCTTCCTTTTCTCCCGTTTGAATGATGTCCATAAAGAGATGGGGATTTCGGGTTATGAAAAGTACGTGGTATACCATTTCAACATAAAATGATCCGTATTCTTTCACCACTATTCGAGCAATTAATTCGCTCTTCGCCGAATTTAAATGATAAATTCGGTCAAGATTTCGTAGCCTAATACAACATATATCATCACACTTTTCATCACCATCACTGAAAACCCGAAATGTATAATTTTTAGACCATTTATCACAATATTTGGGTAAAAAAAAAAAAAGAATTACATTGACGTTCATAGTTGGGGTCCCTATAAATTATATCTTCACGAGGGTCGTTACAACCAAATTTTTTATGTAAACAATAGGGTCTATGTTGTTTCATCCTGTCATCAATGCAGGTAAGCCATTTTGTATTTTTCAACCATGCTTCGTAAGCTCTCAAATCTCGGGTTAATTCCCAACGTATATTTTTAAACATCATGTGCCTGAAATAATAATGCCGATTCAAATATTGTTTGAGGGACATAAGCCTTTTGACCTCAGCCTGATCAACTTTGCTACATGGCGATGGAATCGATATTCCATCTGCTATCATCATCTCTCTCAGAGCTTCTCGTTCCTGATTGGAAGCTTGTATCATCATAAGAAATATGGAAGGATCTTTGGCGTAGGACCTATATCCCGTGATAGGCAATTTTAAGTCATAATGACAGGGGTCCTGGAAATTCTGTCCACAGAACATGATGCTTCTTTGGTCAATGTTAGAGAAGAGTTCCACAAACATATAAGAACAATATCTTTCATGCTCCTTAACTACGACTCGCAGTATAAATTGTAATTGGGATGCTGCAGGATATCCTTCTTGAGTAGATCCCATCCATATTTTTATAGCATAAACATTTACAATTACAATATTGTGTCTAAGAAATGGCTTTAATTTAATTATACATGGTTCTAAAGTAATATTTAAAAGATAAGAATTATCTTTGTCTAAATATTGTTCTATTTGGGAACTTGATGTAATCGAAGATGAAAAAGATTTAAAGGGAAACATTGATAAAATGTTTTTTAAAAGCTTTGTGCAGCTGAATATTCCGAATGTTAGTAGGAGTGTGGCTACTAAATTTCTATTTCTATATATATAACTTTAGAACTGTTAAATAAAATGAATATACATGTATTAATAATATAAATTAGTCAATAATAGCATGAATCATGTAAAAAAAAAAAATAGGTAAATTTGGCTAAATATCCACAATATAAATTAACTACCCATATAACTGTTATTAAGGTGCTAACTAAAGATAGTGCATCTCATCTCGGGCTCTGTAGTGTGTTTGAAATAAAAGTTCAGTAGTTGTTTCATCTGCTACTGCTCTTTCCCATGATCTAATCATTAGATTCCGTTGAACTTCATTGATTATTTGGCGTTTTAAAAAATGAGGAATATTAGGGTTGGTGTTGATTGTTCTACGTAAGCAGGCCACGGTCCAATATCCCATTCTATTAATATCCAAAAAGGAATTCACAAATTGATTGACGCACATTGCCTGCAAACTATTTGGCTTGTAGGTGTTTTTACATGGAGGTGGTGGTGATGATGATGATGATGATGATAAACCTTCGTCTTCTATAATAAAACGACAGATTTCTTCCTTTTCTCCTGTTTGAATGAGGTCCATAAAGAGATGGGGATTTCGGGTTATGAAAAGTACGCGGTTTACCCTTTCTACATAAAAGGATCCATAGTCTTTCGCCACTATTCGAGCAATTAATTCTCTCTTCGCAGAATTTAAATGATAAATTCTGTCAAGCTTTCCTATGTTAATACAACATATATCATCACACTTTTTATCACCATCACTGAAAACCCGAAATGTATAATTTTTAGGCCATTTATCACAATATTCGGGTACCCCTAAATGAGATCTAATTTTATAGTTGGGGTCCCTATAAATTATATCTTCACGAGGGTCGTTACAAAAATTTTTTTTATGTAAACAATAGGGTCTATGTTGTTTCATCCTGTCATCAATGCAGGTAAGCCATTTTGTATTTTTCAACCATGCTTCGTAAGCTCTCAAATCTCGAGTTAATTCCCAACGTATATTTTTAAACATCATGTACCTAAAATAATAATGCCTATTCAAATATTGTTTGAGGGACATAACCCTTTTCAGCGCACCCTGATCAACTTTGCTACATGGCAATGGAATCGATATTCCGTCTGCTATCATTATCTCTCTCAGAGCTTCTCGTTCCTGATTGGAAGCTTGTATCATCATCAGAAATATGGAAGGATCTTTGGCGTAGGACCTATATCCCGTGATAGACCATTTTAAGTAATGATCGAGGTACTTAAAACTATGATCATAGAACATGATGCTTCTTTGGTCAATGTTAGAGAAGAGTTCCACAAACATATAAGAACAATATCTTTGATGCTCCTTAACTACGACTCGCAGTATAAATTGTAATTGGGATGCCGCACGATATCTTTTTCGAGTAGATCCCATCCATATTTTTATAGCATAAACATTTACAATTACAATATTGCGTTTAAGAAATGGCTTTAATTTAATTATACATGGTTCTAAAGTAATATTTAAAAGACAAGAATTTTCTTTGTCTAAATATTTTTCTATTTGGGAACTTGATGTAATCGAAGATGAAAAAGATTTAAAGGGAAACATTGATAAAATGTTTTTTTAAAAGCTTTGTGCAGCTGAATATTCCGAATGTTAGTATGAGTGTGGCTACTAAATTTCTATTTCTATATATATAACTTTAGAACTGTTAAATAAAATTAATATACAAATATCCCCAATATAAATTACCTATCCATATAACTGTTATTAAGGTGCTAACTAAAGATAGTGTGGATCATTTACAAAATGTTACCTTGTGATTAATGGTAGAAGTAGGTAACTCTGAAGTGCAGAAAATGATAACTGAACTGGTTAAATCTACCATTGGCCAGAGTCCAGTCAGTCACTTAAGTTCCCTTTCTAATGTAAAGAATGATATGTGAATTAATTGGTTGAGCATTATTACATTACTAAGATTCATCAATGGTTTTTATTTATACTTTTAGCATTTGCTCCCAACTTCAAGATTTATTTATTATAAGAATAATAAACAAGTATTTTATAACATAATCAATTCAGTAAAATAGTTTAAAATACTACACAGTGCTTTGTGTCTCTTACACAATCCCAATAAATATGTCACCACTGTTTTAGACACGTGAACGAGTTTCATTAAATAGCAGTGGTCGTCAGCGTCACTAAACCATACAAAATGTATAAATTGAGTTGGCCAATGCTCCTCAATGTGTGTATGTTACAAAAACCTGGTAACGTTGGTTGAGTGATTTTTTTTCTACATAGGCTGGGAGGGATGAGAGTAGATGGCAAGGAGGGAGATACTGCACATTACCTCACCCCTAACACCTCCCCACCTACCCACCTCCTTCCTTCTCTCCTGCTTGATACCTGCCTTCCTCAAGCATAATCAACCAGGCGGCGACGCGACCGTGTTTCCTCAAGACACGAACACTCGAGCAAAACACGTTGGCTTCTCCCGGTAAAAGGGCTTGCAAGCTTTTCAATCTCTTTACTCCTGGAAAGGCTTAACTGATACTATCTGCGGGCAAAGCGTGTCTACCGCACACGCACACACGCACATGGGGAATTGATAAGGTAGAAAAGGATGAATTATTTAACATGGGTGGTACACACACAAGGGAACACAGGTGGGTATTGAGTACCCACATGAGCCACAGGGACGTTAGAAAGAACTTTTTCAATGTCAGTAGTTAACGGATGGAATGCACTAGGCAGTGGTGTGGTGGAGGCTGACTCCATACACAGTTTCAAATGTAGATATAATAGAGCCCAATAGGCTCAGGAATCTGTACACCAGTTGATTGACAGTTGAGAGGCGGGACCAAAGAGTCAGAGCTCAACCCCCGCAAGGTAAGCAAAATTAGGCGAGTACACAGGGCCTGGCGGCTGAGTGGACAGCGCTCTAGGGTGGTAGTCCTAAGGGCCCGGGTTTGATCCCCAGAAAAAAAAGCAGAAACAAATGGTCATTTTCTTTCACCCTGGTGCTCCTGTTCACCCGGTAGTAAATAGGGAACCACCACGGACAGGAGTACACCCATACACATATTTCACCTCCCTACTGAGAGAGCGGGAAGATGCCCCCCCCCCCTTCCCCTCCTTCCCTACTGTGAGAGCGGGAAGATGGCCCCCCCTCCCCTCCTTCCCTACTGTGAGAGCGGGAAGATGTCCCAGCGCCCTCATTTATTGTTCTTTAATGGTTCCCCATATTATGATTGAATTATACAGAAGATAATTTACTCCAACTCAAATCATCTTTTTCTTTACCACTTCTCGGTCAAAGAAGCATAATCCAAGTTTATAATAGGATCTTTTACTAAAGAAGCATAAAATAATGTATATATATCCAACTCATCAAGACATCCCTGCTGGCTCAAGTACTCCAGTGTGACGGCTATTTTGTCATCTATCAATTTATCCAGTTTTTGTGATTTAGCCATAAATGCAGCCTTGCTCCGTTCAGCTATATTATCATCTAATGTCAAATCTTCCACGGCTCTCTTCCAGGAACTAACCATTAGACTCCATTTAAGTTCATCATCGATAAATTGATATTTAAAGGAATCCGGGATCTGGAGGGTGGAAACCATTTCTTCGCACAGAGTGGCCGCTGTCCAACCCCATTCTGTTGTTCTAACATCCAAAAAATAACTTGTAACTGCCCGAGTACATATAGCTCGTAAACGATTGTCATATTTGTGCGGAGATGTTGATAAACCCTCGTCTCGAACGATAAAACTATAAATTTCATCCTTGTTCCCCGTTTGAATAATATCCACAAAGAGTTTGAGATCTCGGGTTAGAAAAAGAATACATTCAGATAGTACGTCGAATGGGGTGCTATAAGTTACTATGATCATTTCGAAATAAATTTTTCCATAATTTTTCACATGCATGCGTGCAATTAGTTCACCATATGAATTCACACATGGTTCCATGTTTCTTCCATCACCATCATCATGCCACCAGTTACCAAATTGATTCACATGATACACTCTGTCGACGTGATTTAACAAATGATCAGTACCACAAAAAATTTCAGAGTATTCTTCCTCACAATCGCTAAATACCCGATATGTGGTAGTAGTGTCCTTATTCCAAAGTATGGTGTAACCAATTTTCCCACAGTCATACATATGCACGAACCTTCTAAAAAAAAACTTAAAACTGGGTTTCATGTGCAACTTTGTTAGTTGAAACTCTCTGTCGTTGAACAAGCAATATTTTTCGTGTTGAATTCTCTTTTCATGAGCGTATTCAGACCATTCTTGGCCATATAACCAGGCTTCGAAAGCAATAGCATCTCTGGTTAATTCCCACTGTATATTGTCGAACATCATATACCTAAAGTAATAATGTCGATTGAAATATCGTTTCAATCTCAAAAGCTTCTCTTTTGCAGTTTGACAAACTTTATTATATGAATAAGATGATGATGATGATGATAAAGGGATTCTTATTCCCTCGGCTCTCATCATCTCTTTCAGAGCTTCTCTTTCTTCGTTAGACGCTTGTATCATCGTCAGAAATACAAGCGGATCTTTAGCATAGGATCGATATCCATTTACATGAGTTTGGCATTTGAGTCTTTCATTTTGGCCATACAAAGAAGATTTATTTAAATTGAATTTACAGAACATTGTACGCCGTTCGTCGCGGTTAGCGATAAGTTCTACAAACAAATAATAATATTTTCCCGTTTTCCTGTCAGTTACCATAACTCGCATTATAAATTGCAATTGTGATGCCACGGGATACCCTTTTTTATTTCGTTCCCATCCAAAATTTTATCGAATAAAGAGTTACTGGCGTTATTGATACACTGTATGTTTTATGCACACGATGTACCATTGGTGGTGGTACATTGCAATGTAATTCCAGAGTAATATCAAGTCTATCGGCATAATATAGATATATCATTCTTGTTAGTTCATCGTCGTATTTAATCGAAGATATAAAAGTTCTCCATGGTCTTCTTAATCTGGCTAGTTGTGCCATGGTTATGTCATCGTAGACGGACATTATTTCTTATAAATATAAATTATTATTTAATTTTTATATCAATGTTTATGCTCGAGATGTTTTTATTATTTTTGTATAGCTTCAAAGACACAGTAATAAGTTCTTAACCACATTTAACATAAGGTAGGTCAATATTGTAGTACACATTGTAATAATGTAATCGTCGTTCAATGTAAAAATTTAAATCACAAACTCATTGCGTTCTTTGTCTTGTATACTACTATTACCTTGCTCTTGTCATTTTTTGGGGACATGCTGATGATGAAGATAAATGTTTTGTTGTGTAAAATTAAACAGTGACTTTAGTTTCCCTTTCCTTCGTTTGAATGAGAGAGGTATATGAAGAATATGTTTCAGAAAAATGAATATTCTTTCACCACCATTTAAACATTTAATTAATTTGTACGGCAAACATAAAATAAATTACACTTTGGAATACTCCCTCTCCTTTCAAAAAAGGGAATGAACTATTCATTATTCATTAATTATATATTATGTAATATTTTCATCTTCTTAAGGGGGCTTATCATCACAAAAATTCGGAAAAATCGAATCTTTTTGAAAAATTTATAAAAATACTACAATGTTCTGGCAACACTTTGGCGCAAACCCGAGAATGTTATGATATAAATTAAAGTATTTATGGTACATTTCCATGCGTAATTGTGCAGAATCCGGTGCCCCGCGGCTGTGGCGCGATAAAGAGTATTGCGTCGTACGTTCTAAACGTCAATTTTTCCGTAATAACGTCGGAAATAACTCTGTATATATGACAACAAATATACACTCAATGGCAACCATCTCCTAGCGGGGGTGGGAGAGGCAGCCAGCTACCAGTCACATGTTGTGTCCTGTTGAGAGTGGAGGGTGTTGATGCGCGCTCCATTTTTGCTCCTGGAATCTCGCTTTTGTAGCGTCTAGCGCACAATGACCTATAAACGGCAAAGGTCTGAATGCAAGAGTAGCCAATTTGACACGCGGTCGCCGTCGTTGGCTGGAAAGGAGAGACGCTGTAGCACAAGGGAGGTTATTATCAAGTGAAGATACAGGCGGCCTCCCCGCCTCAGCTGTGATAGGCATGACTCAGCAGCCACACCCCGCTTCGACCCTCCTCACACATCCTCAACCCCTCGATGTGTATGGAACGGCCACGACAGTGCCATCAACATCTGGTGTGGCAGTGCCATCTACATCTACTGGTGTGGCAGTGCCGTCTACAAGTCGAAGTCTGGTAATATGTATGTGCAGGATATTGCATACCTTGCTCAATGGATGCCTATCTGCAAGGGTGCCAATTATGAACGAAATCGGTCGATGACACACTCGACTACAGGTGGCCGAACTTTGATCTTATTTTACTCAGGTAAGTAATTTACAACTTCAAGGTGTTTCTCAGCTTTCATTTATTTATCAATTTACATGCAAATTACACCTTACAGAGTTTGTGCTTTTACAAACCTATTGAGACATTTTAGTACAAAGTCCATTTGTTGATTAAACATCAAATATTGTATATTTTTGGAAGGGTAACTTTGAATAATTATATTATTGCACTAAACACTTCTTTTGATAAAACTGATCAATAGAATCCTTTATTATGTGCTAAATTTAATATCTGATTGTTATAGAAATATTTTTGTTGACACATGTGTTCCCTGAAATTATTTGAAAATGTTGAAAATTCGTTGCATAATACGTTGTGTATTTTTTTTCTCCTTTTCTGTTTAGGGTGTGATGCTGAAACTTGGACCAGTTGCAGCTCTTTCTATAACCATTTCATAAATAAATTTATAAACAAATTGAACAACTTTTACTTTACCCCTTAATACTACTACTCATTTTTCAGTAAACATTATCTCTCTTTTTTTTTTTACAATAATATGGAGGACTTTAGAGCTTTTGTAGTGGTGGTATGTAAAAAAAAAATATTTCAATGTAAAATGTAAATCATATAGTTTATGTTAAATCAATGATTGGGGTACAAATTGTTTGTTTAATAACGAAAATCCCACTGATGATGTGGTAAATCGGGCCTTGCATACTAGCTAGAACACAGTACTCTGCCTACTATGCGAGACCTGATTTGTCTAATAAACAAAGCTTAATTAAGTTCGACAAACAAATAATAAATATTTTCCTGTCATCACAAATCCAACTTAGATCCTATAAGATATATGAATTAGGAGACAAACAACTCTTGCCCCCATACCTCATCAATCAATCAGCACAAATCCAACTTAGTACCAAATTACATACACTGTTATTTACCAAGCAAATATTCCAATTTAGTAACAATTACAGGTTTGAATAGAACACTATAAAAATTTGAAAATCTACACCTATACTTTTCAATTGTGAAAAGACTTTTAATCTTTTCAGTACGCTTTAAAACCTTTTCATCTTTAAAGGATGGGATTATTTTGAAAATTTTGGATAGCTCGACTTCTGGGAGAATATATATTATTCTTTTAAATATCTCCTTGAGATCAGTTAGTCCAAAATGTCCTCTCAGATCCACAAAATCACATTCTGAATCCTTGCCTTCAAATTGAATTTCAAGGCAGGATGTATTTAAATTACGTTCTATCTCAATGTTAATATCCCAGTCTAATAGTCCATCTTCATGTGGATTAAATGGATCGAATGTGATAAATAAGGTGCATATATAAGAACATGGTTTGCTCCTTAAGATCCTTCCTTTCTTTTCTTCAGTATTAAAACCAACCATCCATCTATAGGGGTTCATATGTGGGCCACAATTTTTGTTACCAAGTTGTCCATACCTCTGGGCATCCTCTCTTTTTATTTTCTGGGGTAGAAGATATTTATCATTCTTCGATCGACGTGAACGACGACAGCGATGTTGAGAGACTTCTTTCATCTACGAAAAAACAAAATCAGTTAAATCGTTATCCTAAATATTTATAAAACTAATTAACAAAAACGTCTGATACAGAACCAAAGCCTAGAATTATTAAAACAATCCTTTCTAAAGAATTAAATAGTGATACAAAAAATTAAACAAAAAGTTTTTAAAATATACCTTATGTTTCAAAATGAACCAAATAAAGACTCAAACAATAAACAATGACAAAATTAAATAAAAAAAAATAAAAAAAAAAAACATACTTTATGTTTCAAGTGAGCAACTCTTCAGTTGTAAAGATGGATAAGCTTTATAGTCAGTCAAAGGCTTGTTGTGTAGTGCTGGTTAAGCTGTAACAGTCATCTGTTTATATACTCTGGACAAGTTTTGTTATCATCTGACGTTACCACATCCTTTAAAATATGATGTCACCTCTCTCTCTCTCTCTCTCTCTCCCAAATATTTAAACCCTTTCCGCTCAGCTATATATATCCCAAGCACCCCTCGACTTTAGCCACCATCACCATCATCACCACTGGTTATCAACACCCCAACTACTAAATCATCAACATTGTCCAGTAATGTTTAAAATCAACACTTTGATTTTTGCTATGTTCAGATAATTTACAGTTCTTTTACCACCTATTTTAAACAATATTTTTTTCTTCCTCGGCTTTGATACCTTTTGATAATTACTTACTTGATCTGGAGATTTTTCATCCTATGAGTCCACTCCACTTTTGGACGATTTTTCAGATGAATCATTGTCACTGTTGGATCTTGTTATTTCTGCTGATCTAATCGATTTTCTATGGTCTCTTAGAGGGTGGGTTAAGATCATTAGTTGATGAGGTGATTGTTACAGAGTTCAGCTGGAGTAATTGGGGGACTTTGGATTGGTGGACAAGATAATGGGAGGGGGGGATTGGATGTCTCAGGAGCATGTAAAGTTGGGTTGTCGATAGGAAACCGGTTTGGGTCAATTATGTTCAGAGTGTCCGGTGTTATATTTATTGGGCGAAGGTTGTTATCGACCCTGAGGCTGTTCCAAATATTTAGTAGGCGAATAGGATCTATGTTGCTACAACCAGATATAGTTCTGGAATATTCCAGCAAGCAATCGTCTACAGGATGAAGATGGGGTTGTTGGTTCATAATTGACTTATGACTCTAATGGGCAAATCCTATACTGCACTTTTTGGTTGTGACGACTGTACTTAGTTAGTTCTAGAATGTGGACCGCCAAGTTGTCGGAGTCTCTTTATATAACGTCCTTTCCAAGGTTATCCTTGCCAGGTTTCCCCTGTCTCCCTAATACCAGATTAGTTTTTGACTAAAGCTCATCCTTCTTTACAACTTTTAGTTTGTTTTTCTAATTCTAGGCTCAAAAGTTATTATCTATTTGAATGAATTATTCATTATTAAATGTTTAGTTTTGTCATCATTCATTATTAAAGGTTTAGTTTTGTCATCAAGATGTTATGATTGGAAAGTTGTAACGGAATAAAAATCTGGAGAAGATTGAACAAACTGACATAACCATTACAAATATCTTTCATCATTATTTCATCATTGCTATATTGTACAAATGTAATCTTTGTTTTCTTCTTCTTCTTCTACCTCCCTTTCTACAACTTGATCTTTCAACACCCCCCGATTTCTCATCTTTTTTATAATTCCATTCTTTTTAATGGAGTAATTTTGGTACTAATTTTTCCAAATAGTAATATTTTCCCTTTTTTGTGAGAGGTAAGCCACCATTTTAGTTACTACATAATCAGGGGAAAGATAAGAATAAAATTTGGCATCTCTTGGTATTGTTTCTATTGGATTTTTAATTTTATTAATAATACTAGTAAATTGTTCTAATAAATCACAATGCATGTCCCACGCTGTAGATAGTGATATATTTCTTAGTTTTGACCAATTATTATTTTTTTCATAATTACTAATGAGATGCTCAATTATATTCTCATCATATCTCACGACTTCATCGATTTTAATGTACATATCAATATTTGTAATTGATTTTTTGTTATCTTCCAATGTTTGTTCATAAGTTAAACAATTTCTAATAATATACTCACTTAAACTTTGTTCAACATTTCTTACCCCATCTAAAAGAAAAAAACATAAATCTACCACAGTGTTAATATATATTATCATTTTGGCCTCTTCAATTTTAAATGGGGAATATACCCCAAAATCTTCGTCAATTACAATATCCTGATTGTGAAATTGTGTAAAAAAATTTTCATACCAGATAAATTTATTATCAGCTGTTAATCCTGACATATCGTAAATTTTCCAATAAATTAACTGTCTTCTGCTAAGATTGGGCGGATAATTAAATTTAATGTGGGAATCATTAATATTATCATTTATTAACTTGTATAACTTATAAGCTATAAATAAGTATCTTATTAGATTATGTCTCAGGGGTAAATAATGTAATCCAGGAATTTTTTGGTGTTAAATTTTTCATTATTTATATGTTCGATATCTATATTAATGAAAAGTTCCTCTTTTTTGTTCATATTTTTTTAAATCCTTTAAATATTCAATTCTAATACTTTCTCGAAATGATCTGCCCTAGCAACAAATAGGGAATTAATTATTGGCTAAGATTTATTGTCATATGAATTTTTTATTATATATTTGTGATAGAATTTAATCAAATAAATCCCAATAACATATGGTCTTTGTTTCAAGGTTATCTGACCATGGCATAGACAAACAAAGACTACCTTTTTTTTCCGTGGCATAACGTGTCGATGTTAATGTACTATTAGATCAAAGACTCTAAATCCTACCCCCTTCACCCCCCTACACATGATGAATCTTATACTATACTATAATGTAATGATGCCCAACCAATTAATTCACATATCATTCTTTACATTAGAAAGGGAACTTAAGTGATTGACTGGACTCTGGCCGATGGTAGATTTAACCAGTTCAGTTATCATTTTCTGTATTTCAGAGTTACGTACTTCTTCCGTTAGTCGCAAGGCAACATTTTGTAAATGATCCACATTATCTTGAAGCCTCGACAATTTAGTTAGCACCTCAATAACAGTTATATGGGTGGTTAATTCATATTGGGGATATTTACTCAAATCTATTGAAGGTTTCGGTAATCTACCTTCGGTTTCCAGGTAATCAAGGCCTTTAAAAATAGAAGTAACATGGTCGTCTTTCGTTTTGTATAGATCATTGTAATCCATCTTATGTGGATAATTAAATTCTTCTACTCCCAATGGCCACCACTTACCATTATTACATGATACCAAAATTTTTTTGGTAGCTAGGAGTTCATCATTTGAATAAAAGGTTACTAAGATATGTTTAAGTTTTACAGCATCATACTCTTTTCTAAAGAATAAAATATAGTTGATCATTTCGTTTACTGACGACGTCATTATACTTATTATTACTGTGCTCGTTTTGGGCAAATGAATGTAATAGTTAAGTGAAATTCTAAATTTTTATTACTTTTATACACTTCTTACAAAAATTTAATTTCTAATTAGTGACAATAGTTGTTGAAAACTTGTACTTTTAATAATAATTAGTTCCCCTTTTTATACCATTTGACTTAATTTTAGTTATCTCAAATAATATGAGAGGAGGGGGTAATAATGATGGTGGGGGCATTGAAGCCAAATATAATGACGTCGTCAGTAAATGAAATGATCAATAGGATCTATACAAAACGAAAAACGAATACGTTTTTAAAGGCCTTGATTTCGGCCAGAGCCCATTCAGTTACTTATGTTTCCTTTGTAATGTAAAGAAATATGTGAATTAATTGGTTTGGCATTATTACATTATTAAGATTCATCAATGGTTTTTATTTATACTTTTAGCATTTGCTCCTAACTTCAAGATTTATTTATTATAAGAATAATAAACAAATATATTTTATAACATAATCAATTCAGTAAAATAACTTAAAATACTACACAGTGCTTTGTGTCTCTTACACAATCCCAATAAATATGTCACTACTGTTTTGGACATGTGAACGAGTTTCATTAAATGGCAGTGGTCATCACCGTCACTAAACCATACAAAATGTATGAATAGTGATCGCTATCCAATTTGCCAATGTATCTCATCTCGGGGTCTGTGGTGCGTTTGAAATAAAAGTTCAGTAGTTGTTTCATCTGCTACTGCTCTTTCCCATGATCTAATCATTAGATTCCGTTGAACTTCATTGATTATTTGGCGTTTTAAAAAATGAGGAATATTAGGGTTGGTGTTGATTGTTCTACGTAAGCAGGCCACGGTCCAATATCCCATTCTATTAATATCCAAAAAGGAATTCACAAATTGATTGACGCACATTGCCTGCAAACTATTTGGCTTGTAGGTGTTTTTACATGGAGGTGGTGGTGATGATGATGATGATGATGATAAACCTTCGTCTTCTATAATAAAACGACAGATTTCTTCCTTTTCTCCTGTTTGAATGAGGTCCATAAAGAGATGGGGATTTCGGGTTATGAAAAGTACGCGGTTTACCCTTTCTACATAAAAGGATCCATAGTCTTTCGCCACTATTCGAGCAATTAATTCTCTCTTCGCAGAATTTAAATGATAAATTCTGTCAAGCTTTCCTATGTTAATACAACATATATCATCACACTTTTTTTCACCATCACTGAAAACCCGAAATGTATAATTTTTAGGCCATTTATTACAATATTCGGGTACCCCATAAGGATAACAACGTTTATAGTTGGGGTCCCTATAAATTATATCTTGACGAGGCTTGTGATGATAATATGCCTTCCCATCATGTAAACAATAGGGTTTATGTCGAATCATCCTTCGATTAACGTATTTAAGCCATTTTTTATTTTTAAACCATGCTTCGTAAGCTCTCACATCTCGGGTTAATTCCCAACGTATATTTTTAAACATCATGTGCCTGAAATAATAATACCGATTCAAATATTGTTTTATAGACATAAGCTTTTTCAGCGCTGCCTGATCAACTTTGCTACATGACGATGGAATCGATATTCCGTCTGCTATCATCATCTCTCTCTCAGAGCTTCTCGTTCCTGCTTGGAAGCTTGTATCATCATTAGAAATATGGAAGGATCTTTGGCGTAGGACCTATATCCCTTGATAGGCACTATTAAGTAATCCGGATCATGGGAATACTTGAAATTATGTTCACAGAACATAATGCTTCTTTGGTCAATGTTAGAGAAGAATTCTACAAACATATAAGAACAATAATTTTCAGCCTCATTAAATAAGACTCGCAGTATAAATTGCAATTGGGATGCAGCAGGATATCCTTCTTGAGTAGATCCCATCCATATTTTAATAGCATAAACATTTACAATTTGGGGGTTAAATTGTATTAATTTACTTATAGATGGTTCTAAAGTAATATTTAAACCAATTGAAAAATATTTGTCTACATATTTTTTTATTTGGGAACTTGATGTAATCGAAGATGTAAAAGATTTAAAGGGAAACATGGATACCATGGTTTTAAAACCTTTGTGCAAATGAGTATTCCGAAAGTTAGTAGGAGTAAATCCCTTTATGTACAATGAGTGTGAAAAAAATTTAAGTATAGATTCAACCAGAACAAAGTTTTCAGCAAATATTATCACAAATTAGGAAAAACAAATTGACAAGAAGTATAAAAGTAATAAAAATTTAGAATTTCACTAACTATCCATCCATTCATTAACCAAAAATGAGAACATATTTTAGTAACCTTTTATTCAAATGATGAACTCTTCTGAAGTGCAGAAAATGATAACTGAACTGGTTAAATCTACCATCGGCCAGAGTTCAGTCAGTCACTTTGATCTTTGATCTAATAGTACATTAACATCGACACGTTATGCCACGGAAAAAAAAAAGTAGTCTTTGTTTGTCTATGCCATGGTCAGATAACCTTGAAACAAATACCATATGTTATTGGGATTTATTTGATTAAATTCTATCACAAATATATAATAAAAAATTCATATGACAATAAATCTTAGCCAATAATTAATTCCCTATTTGTTGCTAGGGCAGATCATTTCGAGAAAGTATTAGAATTAAATATTTAAAGGATTTAAAAAAATATGAACAAAAAAGAGGAACTTTTCATTAATATAGATATCGAACATATAAATAATGAAAAATTTAACACCAAAAAAATTCCTGGATTACATTATTTACCCCTGAGACATAATATAATAAGATAATTATTTATAGTTTATAAGTTATACAAGTTAATAAATGATAATATTAATGATTCCCACATTAAATTTAATTATCATGAAATAATGATGAGAGATATTTTTTAATGGTTTTGTCAGTTTGTTCAATCCTCTCCAGATTTTTATTCCGTTACAACCAATCATAACATCCTAATGATATTCTCTCTAAGGCCTGGTGATTTTTTTTTTAAAATTGTTTTGATTCAAGCTCTACGTAAGCAGGCCATGGTCCAATATCCCATTCTAGTAATATCCAAAAAGGAATTCACAAATTGGTGGTGGTGATGATGATAAACCTTCGTCTTCTATAATAAAATGACAGATTTCTTCCTTTTCTCCCATTTGAATGAGGTCCATAAAGAGATGGTGATTTCGGGTTATGAAAAGTACGCGGTTTACCTTTTCTACATAAAATGATCCGTATTCTTTCGCCACTATTCGAGCAATTAATTCGCTCTTCGCCGAATTTAAATGATAAATTCGGTCAAGGTTTCCTAGCCTAATACAACATATATCATCACACTTTGTACACCTGAATATTCCAAATATTAGTAAGAATGTGGCTACTAAATTTCTATTGGATGGAAGAGTAGCGAAGCGTGTGTTGGTTGGCCGTCAGTGGATGTAAAATGTGAGAGTAGCCTGCGACTACTTGATTTTTATATAATTCAGCTGATACTGCTACCATCTACTCCGGGCAACCAGCTGTCTCCTCCACTCTTTGAGCAACGTTTTGTAATTTTTACTGCCCCTTTTTTTTTTTTTTTTTTTTTTTTTTTTTTTTTTTTTTTTTTTTTTTTTTTTTTTTTAGTAAATTTTGATAGCAGGATGATTTATTGATTTAAAGTGGTGAGACCACAAAAATATTAATGCTTGCTCTACTTGGTGGAGGTTTCCAGGTAAGCAATCAAGTCTGCACGCTCATTCTTCTTCTTAAGACCAACGAACACCATCTTTGTGCCTGGAATAAATTTCTTGGGGTTGGTCAAGTAGATATCCAGATTATCTTTGTCCCACGTGATACTCTTGGCCTTGTTGGCATAAGTGTAAATATAGCCAGAAGCCTGACCAGTTTGGCGGCCGAAGAGGCCATTTAGATTGGGTCCAGTTTTGTGCTTGCCGTTTAATTCAACAGTGTGACACTGTGCACACCTCTGCATAAAGATCTTCTTACCTTTTTCCCTCTCACCCATCTTCTGAAAAAAAAAAAAACATTAACTTAAAAGGTTAAGGTGTATGCTATTTATTTATTTATTTATTTATATGTTTCATATACTTACTTACAAAAAAAGGACACTTTTTTTTCTTTGTTTTAGGATTCTGATATACTCTGCGAGCACACTGCACAACCTTGAGTCAAAACACACTCACAGATGGACTAAAAAATACTGTAGATACAGATTTGGATAATGTATCTAACCAGCTACAACTTCAACCAAACACAGTTTCAAATGAGAAAACATAAGAAATAAATAATTACACCCTCCTCCTCCTCATCAGCATCATCATCATCATCATTATCCCCAAAAAAAGAAAAAATATATATATATATATATAAAATGAATAAAAATATGATATGGAAATGTGGTAAGGATGACATTTTAACTTTTCGGATTAGAGTTTTTATAGCATTGGTGCCTGAGCTGGGCCCTGGGGTGGCAACTGTGACTGTACCTGCGGTGGACCTTGCAACTGAAGTGGTGATGGCTGGCCTTGGGTTGTCATATGAATATGAACGCTAGGTGGTACCTGTTGCTACCTGAGAAATTGATGCCCTCTGATTGAAACCCAAACAGAGGTACAAATAACACATACATATACATTTATTTACAAAAAAACATTTTTTTTAATTGTTTTATTTAATGAATGTTGGTCTCAGGATTGGTTCACCTCCCTTTCTATGACAAAGTTGGTTAAAGAATAATAAGTATTTTCTATTTGATGGATCATTAGAATTTTTTGAGGCTAGTTTTAATAAATATGGCTGTAAACTCTTAAAAACAAGTTTCATCTCTGAAAGTGTTTCATTAAAGTTAAGGTATAGGGTAACTGGTGTCACATATTCGTCAAAAATCCAACTGTTTTCCATAATATATCTTTCTATATACAAATCAGTGACTGCCAATTGCTCCACTCCATATATAAAACTAGTTGCGGCTTCTAAAAACAGCCTGTCAGTTTGATTACCCCAAAATAAGATTTGTGCATACTTACGAGAAAATTCCCTAATGCTACATTTTAGATGATGCATATTCAACACAAACACACTTTTTACTATTTGCTTACAAAGTGGACAAAATATTTCATCTTTGTACATAATGTTTGATAAAAAAGAGTACATCCCATAAGAATTATTCATATATCTAAGGCAGCCATAATTATTATAATCAAATTTCCCTGTAGATTTTTTACCCAACAAAATTTTGGCTGATAATGTAAACATACATTGAGGACAAATACTGTGACCACATCCAACCATATAATCATCAAACATAAAAACCATGTCACCTGACCCATTCATATCTAAACAAATGGGGCAAGATACAATTTGATGACGAATGACATTTTTCTTGATAGTTTTAAGGGAACCGTGTTTAATTGATATATCAATGACAACGTCCTTATTATCAGGTCCCCAGAGTCGGTTGGACACCAGGTTTGTTTGATATTTTTTCAAAAATGGTATTTTAACCAGGACTGTAGAATTATTTTTAGTTTCAAAACACTCGTCTTTTCTAAAATCATGTTCATTTTCAAACAGATTTTATCAGTATCAATTGATCTGATATTTGGTGAACAATTAAATATAATAGTTAACGATGCCTTTTCTGCTTCTGTCATAATTTCTATGATGTTTCTTACTTTGATATTCTGCTGTAATCTTGACCTTGTAGGAGAAATCTTGCAAGTCAAAAAAAGTTGGCAACCTCTTGAGTTTTTTTAATTTGATATTTTGTATATATTTTTTTTTAAATGTCTTCTCTTTGGACATTTCCCCAGGGATAATTCCATATTAAACCTAGAAGAAATATGAAAGATAACATTAATATTAATTAAAAAAAAAGGGGGAAGAAATGGAGTTGTAAACAAGGGGAAAAAGCTCTTTATTCCACAATTAACTATTCAAAAAAAAAAAATAAACAAAAAAAACAACACTTTTCTCGGGTTTGGTATGTAGAAAGATGTCTGAAAAGTGATAGGGTAAATAAGAGTAGGATGGAAGTAGTAGTAGTAGTAGTAGTAGTAGTAGTAGTAGTAGTAGCAGTGGTAGAAGGGTAGAGATAAAATTTCTTCAATTAGTAACTATGGTCTCTCTCACCTCAATCAGTTCATAAAGTTTTAGGGAACATATCTAAACCCACTGACTGGTTCATTCTGTTGTCAGGATTAAATCATCACACAACAACAATTGACCAGGGAGGGTGGAGGTCCGTCTTATTTATGTTAATGACACTGTCCTGTTTTTTTTTTTGTCATAAAGAGGGGAACCTATGAAAAAAAATATATATATAAATTAGGAGGTTTAACTATTCTTTTCATTGTTATGATGTCTTTGACATAATTTTGTTTATAATTTTAACTCTGACACCAAAGGGGTAAACCTGTCTAGAAAATTTTAAAATTGCTGGTAAGTAGTCTCTTTCCCAGTTTCCACCAGCCAATCCACACCCAATTAACGATGGAAAAATTACCAAACTGTATTTCCCATTAGATACTTGCACTGCTAATTTATTTAGACCTTCATTAAACCAATAAATCCTGTTTTGGGATGTATCTTTTAAAAGGCCAGATAAAAGTTGATGATCGAAAGGTTCTAAATGTCTAGGATTTCTTCCTTTAGGTCCAACATCAACAGTACACGACTGCTGTAACTGCTGTATGAGTCTTTTAGTATAAAGGTTTTGATTTTTCTCCTTCCCCATATAAAACTGCCCAAAAACATTTATAACTACTGGTCCCTTTGTTACAGTGTTAGGATGACAAATCTCAATATTTCCTGGTTGAGGTCTATCTTCAAGCATAGCACGGTTTAAAGTGCCTATTGCCCGGCGTCGTGTATAAGAACCACAGTATGGATATATCTCAGCAAGAATCTGAGAAAGTCCATGAGATTTAACAGCTACACAATTGAGTATTTGTACAAGCGCTATATTGGGGCTTCTATATACAGGGTCAGTAATGTCTCCATTAATAAACTCCAAGTTATCTACAAAGAAGAAAGAAACATTGGTTATACCATTACAGTCCATAATTATCTTCTAATATATGTTGCCAAAGAATATATTTTTAAGAGATTAGGATATGTTTGATTACCTTTCTTGATAAATTCCTCCATTTCAGTCCAATAGTTTGTGAATTACTTCAAATATTTTCAGTTGTATTTGTCATGACAGTGTTTGTATTATAATATATGAAAAACAAAAACTGTTGTATTATATATAGTTATGATATATTTAATATATATACGTTTTTCTTTTTTTATACCTTCTATCAAAATTTCGTAAGACTTATAAGAGTTGGGTTTGGTATCCGTTTTCAAGTTGGGATTATATCATAAATAATTAAAAAATGGAAGTCATTAAGGGGAAAAACAAATTGACTAAGCCTGATTAATGTGAAACACTAAATAATAGAATATCTAATCATATTCGTTTTACATTTAATACCCACAAACGTCATTTAGGGAAAGGTGCCTATGGTAAAGTTGATCTTGTCCAAGTACCTACTATTGAACTTCTTGATCCTAGATTACCACATCAAATACATGTGTTTCAAAATATTTACCCACACACGGCTTCCAAACTTTTTAAATCTTCTAAGAAGAAGCACAAACGAGGAAAAAAGTATCTACAAACATTTGTGGCTCGAAAGAGTTTTCGCCGGAAAAGGGATTTTTTAATGGAGATTGAAAACATTGCACGTCTTGATGAAAATATCAGAAAGGCATTCTTTGTTCAAGTGTATCGTGTGTTTATGGTCGAAACTGCCTATAATGTAATACACTGTCCACAAGGTAAATTTCTAGAGTCATCACAACCTACAAAAGTTCCTCATTCTTTGAATAATATTGAGTATAAATGTCCTTTCAAATCTAAATCTATAGGCTACTTTATCGATATGGAATACTTAAACCCACGCGATTGGATCCTACTAAGGGAAAAAGTCGACTTATTTAAAAATGATCAGTATTGTCGTCAACAATTGCTTACTACAGTTCTTAGACAGCTTATTGATGTTCAATTAGTCTTATATAATACTACTGACAAATATATATCAGGTACTTATTACGATATTAATCCTCAAAATGTATTTGTATCCAATGATGACATTCATCGAATTAAATTAATTGATTACGGAGGCCTTTTTCTTCCTTCTTTAAATATATATTCTATAATCACAGAACCGATGCCAGTATTTCATTCCGAAAATATCTGTGATGTCTTTTCTAAACAAATATCTAAATCAAAACTCAATTATAAAAGATATGTTCAATATCTTTCTAACCGATATTTTACACGTTTGCCTAAACGAGATAAATACAGTGTCATTCCTACTATGTATGGTATCATTGTAACCGTGACAATGTGTGTGATGTTAATGTGGGGTTGTGAAAGACGAGATAAAGTACGCCACATTTTAAGAAAAATTATTCACTCATATAATCCAACATTGATTTTGAATGATGTCTATAAAAGTCAAGAGATACAAAAAAATATTATAGAATTGCTTAAAACCTCAAACATCGTTGAAAACCTAACCCTTTAGATAAAAAATGAATGCCAATTTTGATTTCGATAATATGGAATTACATAATTTTGATACTTTTATGGAACCTCTCTTAAAATACATTTCTCCAGAACACCTTTTAAAAACAGTCCATCCGAATTTATCAATATACCAGAGAGTTGAAAAATGGCGTCAACTGGAAAAAAGTAAGAATGTAGCATGTTGTTATAAATGTCGCCAGTCAAATAAACCACTACACCTCCTCCAAATACCAACATTACGAAGACTTGCAGATGAGTCAATCGAATCTCATCACTTTTGTGATGACTGTATTAAAAAATGACGATTTATGTTTATTCCAATAAACTCTTAAACTCATCTACTAACTTGTATATAACACAAAATAAAAAGAAATATAAAACTATAGCCTATGTCATTCCAATAAATTCATTTAACATTGATTATGAAACTGTAAATTTTAATAATGCCCATAAACACAAACAACAACAACAACAACAACAACAGTATAAAATTGTTTTGCCTCATTTACAATATATTATAATTTGGTACTTACACAAATCTTATGTTCCTATTGACCAGGTTAAATTTCAACAATTAGTGAGTGTAGCTTCTACTTTATTATTCAGAATTAATATAGAAAAAGGAAAAGGAAAACTCCCATCCTTAGAAACATGTATATCATCCATGTTAACTTCTGTTTTGGGGCATTCACTACCTTTCTTGATGCCATCTTTTATCAAACTCATCTATCAAATTCCACATATTGTAATAGAATGGGATAATGAAAAGATTTTATCACATCAGTTACTAAAAGAAGGGAACCAAAATTTATTTTCACCACAAATATTTAAGGCATTTGATATAGATATATGTTAATTATACTATTGTTGTACAATAGTCACAGTTGTTCCTGCCTGTTTATCCCATTTGGATAAAGCGTTGAAAATCTTGTGATCATGAGAAAATGGAGACCACAGAGTTCTCCCTTGTCAAATGAGTGGGAGGTATGATAGAACATTTATTTTTAAAGAGGATAATTTTGTCAGGCTGTATATAAGACAAGAGCAGCTCCATACTTGCTCAGTTGCTCTCTATCCACGTGACCAGGTTAGTGATTTTTAATGTATTTTTAGGAGATGTGTTGGCAGCTCAAGCAGACCAAAGAGGTAGTATCACAATATTATTTCAAACTTAGATGAAAGATATACAATATTATGTGATTATAATTTTGATGGAAAATTGGAAATAACAAGCAATAAAAGTGGATATAAATCCTTTATCAAAGACCCTATCCTATTTCTAAAGATGGTTCAAGCTTCAGAAGAGGAAAAAGAAGCTTTAGTGCAAATCGACGGAATATCGATTCCACCTTTGTTGACATACTACAAAAGTTATTATGAAGAAGAACTTTTGTTAAGAGAAGAACAAAGCTATTTTGGGCGAGATAAATATTTTAGTTATTTGATGTTTGAACCCATTATGAAAAAAAAAAATTGTCCGACTATAACATATATGGAACAAGACATGAAAAAATGGATACCACCATTCCAATTCATTTACAACATTTAATTTTTAAAAATTAATCTCAAAACTATATTTTTTTTTTTTTTTTTTTTTTTAAGAGAGTTTCCTGTTTCCTGTCAATATAAGACAGAGCCACCCTCTCTTGCTTCATAGTTTCTCTCCATTCACGCGAGCAGGTCAGTGTTCTCATTTCATTTGTGAGGGGGGGGGGGGGGGTGTGTGGATCTCCTGATGGTGTGGCTGTCATATCTGTTATTATATTGAAAAAGGGAGAGTGACTATTGTTTGCTCATGGTTCTCACACAACTAGGTCAATCAGTCTCCTTATTTCTTCTACTATAATGGATTTTTTTTAACAGACTGTGACAGGCCGAGATGTAAGAGAGCTGTGAGGATACTAACCAACTAAGGAAGAGTCGTTAAGTTTTTTGTGGATTCCCCTCCCATAGCAATCCAGGATGTTGCGGGAAAGAATCAAAAGTAATTGAGGAGGAGAAAAACCATCTGGGATACCAATATCCACATACACAGCTTTAACCAAAAAAAATTTGAGATAATTTTCAACATTCTTTTGCCAGAGAGGCCATTTAGGGTAAATTGACATTTTATTAGAATTTTTTTTTTTTTTTTTTTTTTTCATAATGAATCCTTTCGACAAGATGATGTTTACTACGGAATGTGAGAATTTCAAATCTTTTGTACCTTCAATTACATCAAGTTTACAATTGTCTAACTATATTCAATACTTTTATAATTGTGGACTAAATATTACATTAGAACGAGATTTAAAATTACCATCAAATTTTTTGTTTGAAACAGAAATACAAACTCTTTATTCCTTGAAAATATGGATGGGATCTAACGAGGAAGGGAAACCACTAGCATCACAATTTCAATTTATACTACGATGTCAAATAGAAAATGAAGGATTCTTCATCGAACTTATTTCAAATATAGATGAAAGATATACAATATTATGTGTTTATGACGAAAATTTTAATATAAGAAGCAATAACAATGGATATAAATCCTTTGCCAAGGACCCTCTTATATTTCTAAAGATGGTTCAAGCTTCAGAAGAGGAAAAAGAAACTTTAAGAGAGATGATGCGAATCGATGGAATATCAATTCCACTTTGGTCGACATACTACAAATGTGATGAAGAAGAATTTCTGTTAACAAAAAACTATTTCAAGCGAGATTTTTATTTTAGGTACCTGATGTTTGAACACATTAATTGGAAATCAACTGGCCAATATGATGTTTATGAAAAATGGGTGAAATGTTTTGAAAAAGAGGTTGATAATTCCTGGTATCAAATCAACCAATATTGTAAAACCAAAAAATGTCAGACCATAAAATATATGGAACCATACATGAAAAATTTATATGAAACTTTGGTTAATTAAATTAATGACAGAGTATGGTTTAAATATGAAAACTATTCTTGTCGCATTTTTAGTGATGGTGATGAAGACTGTGACAATATATACATTATTGACTTAAAATTTTGTAATGACTTCAAAAGCATTGACAGAGTTTATCATGTGGAAAAAACTAAAAAATATAATGCACTAATTGCTCGCTTAGGGGTGAAAGAATATGGATCATTTTTTATCGAAATGATTATCATCTATTACTCTTATTATAAGAGAGAATGTATAATTTTTGTAACCCGTAATCCCAAACTCTTTATAAATATAATTCAAACTGGGGAAAAGGATAAAATTTGTAGTTTTATCTTGAAAGATGAGGGTTTATTATTATCTCAGATGAGAAAAAATTGTAGTTTAGTAGCCCAATGCACTCTGTCAATATAAGACAGAGCCACCCTCTCTTGCTTCATAGTTTCTCTCCATTCACGCGAGCAGGTCAGTGTTCTCATTTCATTTGTGAGGGGGGGGGGGTGTGTGGATCTCCTGATGGTGTGGCTGTCATATCTGTTATTATATTGAAAAAGGGAGAGTGACTATTGTTTGCTCATGGTTCTCACACAACTAGGTCAATCAGTCTCCTTATTTCTTCTACTATAATGGATTTTTTTTAACAGACTGTGACAGGCCGAGATGTAAGAGAGCTGTGAGGATACTAACCAACTAAGGAAGAGTCGTTAAGTTTTTTGTGGATTCCCCTCCCATAGCAATCCAGGATGTTGCGGGAAAGAATCAAAAGTAATTGAGGAGGAGAAAAACCATCTGGGATACCAATATCCACATACACAGCTTTAACCAAAAAAAATTTGAGATAATTTTCAACATTCTTTTGCCAGAGAGGCCATTTAGGGTAAATTGACATTTTATTAGAATTTTTTTTTTTTTTTTTTTTTTCATAATGAATCCTTTCGACAAGATGATGTTTACTACGGAATGTGAGAATTTCAAATCTTTTGTACCTTCAATTACATCAAGTTTACAATTGTCTAACTATATTCAATACTTTTATAATTGTGGACTAAATATTACATTAGAACGAGATTTAAAATTACCATCAAATTTTTTGTTTGAAACAGAAATACAAACTCTTTATTCCTTGAAAATATGGATGGGATCTAACGAGGAAGGGAAACCACTAGCATCACAATTTCAATTTATACTACGATGTCAAATAGAAAATGAAGGATTCTTCATCGAACTTATTTCAAATATAGATGAAAGATATACAATATTATGTGTTTATGACGAAAATTTTAATATAAGAAGCAATAACAATGGATATAAATCCTTTGCCAAGGACCCTCTTATATTTCTAAAGATGGTTCAAGCTTCAGAAGAGGAAAAAGAAACTTTAAGAGAGATGATGCGAATCGATGGAATATCAATTCCACTTTGGTCGACATACTACAAATGTGATGAAGAAGAATTTCTGTTAACAAAAAACTATTTCAAGCGAGATTTTTATTTTAGGTACCTGATGTTTGAACACATTAATTGGAAATCAACTGGCCAATATGATGTTTATGAAAAATGGGTGAAATGTTTTGAAAAAGAGGTTGATAATTCCTGGTATCAAATCAACCAATATTGTAAAACCAAAAAATGTCAGACCATAAAATATATGGAACCATACATGAAAAATTTATATGAAACTTTGGTTAATTAAATTAATGACAGAGTATGGTTTAAATATGAAAACTATTCTTGTCGCATTTTTAGTGATGGTGATGAAGACTGTGACAATATATACATTATTGACTTAAAATTTTGTAATGACTTCAAAAGCATTGACAGAGTTTATCATGTGGAAAAAACTAAAAAATATAATGCACTAATTGCTCGCTTAGGGGTGAAAGAATATGGATCATTTTTTATCGAAATGATTATCATCTATTACTCTTATTATAAGAGAGAATGTATAATTTTTGTAACCCGTAATCCCAAACTCTTTATAAATATAATTCAAACTGGGGAAAAGGATAAAATTTGTAGTTTTATCTTGAAAGATGAGGGTTTATTATTATCTCAGATGAGAAAAAATTGTAGTTTAGTAGCCCAATGCACTCGGAAGATTGTAAAAAGTTTGGTTTCGGATACTGAAACAGAATGTTGGAATGTAGCCACATTGCATGAAAAGATAGATACCACCATCCAAATTCCCCATTTACACCTTAAACAATTCATACTTAATGAAGGTCTAGAACATCTAATGATTGGATTCTGGAAGAGAGCTGTGGAAGATTTAAAAGTATTATGTATTTAAATAATTATAAGTTGATAATGGAAATAGTCTCCCAAAGAACAACTGATGTCTGAAGAATGGGAAATTAGTGATACTTGCCACTTTCACCAGTTGCTTTCTTAAGAGACTTTCCTAGATTAAACAACCGACCCACAATGATAAATTAGAGTGATCTCACCGAGGTGGTTGGGAGCTGCTTTTTTTTTTTGGGGGGGGGGGAAACCAGATTTAAATTGGCCACCAAAGTGTAGAGAAACATGCTGGCGCAACTCTCGAATGTGTACTTAAGTGGGATAAAAAAAACTCTAAGCTCATTCTCACTATGGAACTAAACGAGGACAGACGGATGGTGGGTAGCATTGTGAGATAAAATAAATAAAATAGTAATAATAATAATAATAATAATAAACAGTGTAATTGTAAATCACTCCTTCTTCAGTCAGGAATGGCACAGATTAGTGATGACAACACTATCTGTGAGTCTGCTCCCGAACCCTCCCCCTCCAAATGGACAGCAACAGCAGCACCACCATCAAGTCAGGATTCTCCCGAAACTTCCCCCTCCAAATGGACAGCAGCAGCACCACCACCATCAAGTCAGGATTCTCCCGAAACCCACCCCCCCTCCAAATGGACAGCAGCAGCACCACCACCATCAAGTCAGGATTCTCCCGAAACCCACCCCCCCTCCAAATGGACAGCAGCAGCAGCACCACCATCAAGTCAGGATTCTCCCGAAACCCACCCCCCCTCCAAATGGACAGCAGCAGCACCACCACCATCAAGTCAGGAATTTCTCCCGAAACTTCCCCCTCCAAATGGACAGCAGCAGCAGCACCACCATCAAGTGAGGATTCTCCCGAAACCCACCCCCCCTCCAAATGGACAGCGACGCCATCAAGTAAGGATTCTCCCGAAACCCACCCCCCCTCCAAATGGACAGCAGCGGCGCCATCAAGTAAGGATTCTCCTGAACCCTCCCCCTCCAAATGGACAGCGGCGCCATCAAGTAAGGATTCTCCTGAACCCCCCCCCCCTCCAAATGGACAGCGGCGCCATCAAGTAAGGATTCTCCTGAAAACCACCCCCCCTCCAAATTGACAGCGGCTCCATCAAGTAAGGATTCTCATGAACCCCCCCCCCCCTCCCAATGGACAGCGGCGCCATCAAGTAAGGATTCTCCCGAAAAACCCCCCTCCAAATGGACAGTGGCGCCATCAAGTGAGGACGGGATATACCGGCCACAGGTGCTGGATGACTCTTTTTATCCAGCCTCTGTTAATGATGTGATTGTGACTATCGCCATTGGGCATTGTGTAGTGGATTATGAAGATATCCCCAACTTTATTGCACGCATAAGGAGCTTAGCGGAGATTGAAAAGCAGCAGTATGAGGCTACAAATCCAAAAAAAAGAAACTGTAATAATTTAGTTCAAAGAATTATGAAAATACGAGCAGTAGAAATGTTATATGATAACTTCCGTTTGGAGTCACAGATCATAACGCCTGTTCACCTCGGTTTGGGAAGAATAGAAGTATGCTACAGTAAAATTGAAAGTGTTATAGAATGGGTTAAGGTAATGGCAGAGATTGCCAAAAAATATGCAGGAGTGGATTTAAGCTTACCTGAACATTTGAGATTACTCAATCAGAAAGTTTATTTACAGAATGAGTTTACAGCTCTCTACAACCCTGATTATAAAGGATGTTGCACTGAGGTAAAACAAGATGAAGATGGAGAAAATGAAGATGGAGAAAATGAAGATGGAGAAAATGAAGATGGAGAAAATGAAGATGGAGAAAATGAAGATGGAGAAAATGAAGATGGAGAAAATGAACATTGGACGATGACTTCTATATGGAAGCTTTATATTAACTAGCTACAACAGAACAACAAAGCCTTCAGAAGATTGGTCCAAGAAATACATTATTATTTTTTTTTCAATTAATTATTCTGTTCTGAATCTTGTTGTAATCATATGATTTTTTACTAATAATTAACATTTTTTTTTAATAAAAAATTACAATAATGGTCATAATCAGTGAAAATGTTTTCTAATGTGGTAGGAATGACATCGTTTGGAATTAAT
Organism: Procambarus clarkii; assembly: GCF_040958095.1. NCBI lineage: Eukaryota > Metazoa > Arthropoda > Malacostraca > Decapoda > Cambaridae > Procambarus > Procambarus clarkii. The sequence continues at coordinate 773,967 of NW_027189157.1, read as the reverse complement.
CATATCTTACCACAAAAGTTGATACATAAACAATGTAAATAAACTATTAAAATAACCGACCTTCAGCACAAAATGATAAGGCTTATCTTTTTTTTTCCCCTCTGAAATATGAAATATATATAAACATTAATTTGCACAATATGTCTGTAAAAATTTAACCTATCATACATTTGATTTTACAGGTGGTAGATTGGATTGAACATTATGACTGGCACCAACATATGGAGAAAAGTAATTTCTGTTTTTAACAAGTTTATTGAAAATGAAAATCATCAGTTTAGGCCACTAGGCAATGATATTATAACCCAAATAACAGACACTAGCAAAATATGGGAAAGTCCGGTTGCAAAGATTATGTGGCGAAATCTGACTTATGAACAAAAAAAATATATAGTGAGACCAGACACAAAACCAGAATATGAGATGGGTTCAACCATTCAAAAATTTATTATGGATCAAAATGTTCGACTACTCATATCATCACCCTCTAATGATTGGACTCAACTTGAACAAGAACTACGTCAATTGGAATGGAGAGGTGAAGCCTTTGTGAATGGTGAAGAGATTACTAGTGGTGGAACTGACTGTTATAATCAAGTGCTGATAATGACATCTCCTAAAAGTTTTTTTAAGAATATTTCAACATACAAGGGTGATAAAGTTATTTTTTTATTTGATCATCAGTCTTACCTGACCCATACAAAATGTGATCGGTGTGAGAGAGAAATCTGCAATGGTAATTATCTGTCCAAAATTTTGACAAGAAAATGTTTTGCCTGTGATATTTGCCAGAAAAAGTTCTTTGCAATGTACTACTTAGTAATACATTTCAACACACAACATGCATATGAAATACCGTGCCATGTGTGTGGGACAGTTTTATTGAACAGAGGCTGTCGAAAAGTCCTTTTTGATAGTTTTTTTTCAGAATTTGATGAAATTCCCACTCGTGGTGGAAAGTTACCAAAGTTATTTATAAGAAAATTCAAAGATAAAATATCATCTTCGAACGCTGCAGTGGTGGAATTTTATCTTGAATGCAGATGAAAAGAAGATATACACAATAATAACACCAGATGAAGAAAAAAGGCAGTTGGAGAAACAGATGGATTTCTCACTAGATGTAAAAAGGAATAAAATATCCAAGAAGTTTTCTTCAATTTACCCATTGGAAGAAGAAATTGTGTATATAATTAACTGTCTTCATATTTTTCCTGATTTGTGTAGAATCCTACGAGGAGTATTTGATCATTATTTGCCACTAGAAATAGAAATAGATGCAATTATTAAATTCACAGGTGAAGGTTCTCTTGTAAGTGTTTTTGCTGGCACTGCATTCATTGAAAATCTATTGAGATTAAGAAATGTGGACGTGAAAGCTACTGATAATTACTCAAACATAAATTCTTTATCATGGATGGAGGTGGATAATATAAATATCTCTGAGGCAATTAATAATAAATATCATCCTGATGTTCTTTTAATGACATGGCCACTAGAAAAAAAGAGTTCAATCCCAAATGCAATGGCTGAGGGTAGTTTTTATATGAGCACTTCAGGATATTATGAAATGATAGATGAACTCAACCTAAGTGAAAGAGAACCTTTAAAGTATGAATATTATAGTGATGCCTTATATGCTATTAAAGAGTTTAAGGGAAACAAGTTCATTTATGTTGGAGATAAAATGTTTTGTTGTGAGTGTAATGCTCTTTTTTCCCATTATCTAGAGGAAAATTTTGAAAAGGTGAATAGTGGAATTACATTATCCAAAATTCACTTCTATATCAGGAAACCAACAAATTGATCAAACTGTTCTAATAGACTATATTATTAAGGATTAGTTTTTAACTATAAGTTTAATGCTATTATTATACTTTGGATGTGTAAAAATGTGTAATAAATGCTGTTTTTATATCATAGCCTACCTAAATTTGAGAAGTATGACACACGTTTTTTTTTTTTTTTTTTTTTTTTTACAAATTATAAGTGTTTAAAATTATTTTAAATAATAAAATTGAATTCACATCAGGTACTGACTCTGTATGTTTTTAATTAGAAATTATCGAATAATTATTCAAATTATTTTGTATATGAGATAACAAATAAGGGGTTATGCATTCATAAATTTTTCTATTTACCATATTATCTCCAAGAATATATAAAACTGTACCAAAAACAGATGTCATAAGTGTAATTGTAATTAGTTTTAATATAACTTTTGTTTGGCGATTATTTATAATGTTATTTGAATTTTGATTATTAGGTTGGTTAAGGTTGGTGGAGTTGGAGGTAGGACTTGAGATCAGGTTGGTGTTGCTGGGATTAGGGTTGTTGCTGGAATTATTAGGGTTGTCACTTGAATTATTAGGGTTGTTGCTAGAATTAGGGTTAGGGGGGTTGCTGGGGTTAGGGGTGTTGTTGGGGTTAGGGTCGTTGCTGGGGTTAGGGTCGTTGCTGGGGTTAGGGTTGTTGATGGGGTTAGGGTTAGGGTTGTTGCTGGGGTTAGGGTTAGGGTTGTTGCTGAGGTTAGGGTTAGGGTTGTTGCTGAGGTTAGGGTTAGGGGTGTTGCTGGGGTTAGGGTTACGGTTGTTGCTGGGGTTAGGGTTAGGGTTGTTGCTGGGGTTAGGGTTAGGGTTGTTGCTGGTGTTAGGGTTAGGGGTGTTGCTGGGGTTAGGGTTAGGGGTGTTGCTGGGGTTAGGGTCGTTGCTGGGGGTAATAGTTTCTATACTAACTATAGTCATTATATATTTTTATATATGTATAAATAAAAGTAAACAATTAATATTATTATTATGATAAATAACAAAAGTATAATAGTATTATGGTAATTAAATATATTTGTGGGATGTATAACGGTGTAATGTCTAAGAGAATGTTCTTGAAGTTCCAATGATATTAACCTCAAAATCGACCCAGTTTCACATACATAAATAAATTTTTTATTAAAATTTGGGTCAATGGGATGTATTTTTGAATTAGGATATAAGTAGGTTTTAGCTAAATTGTAATTATGTGGATTACATAGAGCTTTACATCCTTTATTAAAAACTGCTTTCTCAAAAGATGAAGTTTGCAATAAACTTTCAATATCCATTGAATTACTACAGTTCCAATATAACTGCTCATCTAGAATGGTAGCTATAGGATGGGAAGCATCTTCTATAATATTTTTTTTTTCATTGTGTACTAAACTTTCATTACAAAATCTTCGTTTATATTTGTCTCTTATGAGAAAAATTCGATCTCCAAAATTTACAAGACTATATCGAAAACATCCAGTATTAATTTTATTATGTAAACGCATAAATTCTATAAAACTCTCACTTGTTTCTAATTTTGAAATTTGTTTTAGAATGGAACAGTATGGATAAATTTTAAACCACTCTTTAAATCTTGTCCAAATTATAATTGCCTGGATATTATTATATATATTATCATTAAATATTGTACATAGAGATTTTTCATCATATATTTCACAATCATTAAGACACGTAAGCAACATATTTACATCTTGTAAATAATTACAATAAATATAATATGGATATTTAGTCTGAATATGTATCCGGAACATTTCTCGTACTTTTGTTCCATATATAAATGTTAATTTTCTTAAAAAATAAAGGTCACCACAAAGAAGTGCTTCTATATTTGCTTTGAAATTTTGAATATTAGTTTTGTTAGAAAATGCTAAGAGATTTGGATCAATGATTTTTTGAATATTTTCATCTCCTTTAATAATAATATCATTAAAATCATCTAAAATCTTCTTTATAATAGCTGTATCATTTATATCTTGAATTTGTCCATATAATTTACCTATAGGAAGCAATAATAATTGATCTAAGGTATTAATAATTTTAGTTGCTTCCTGTTTATTCATTTTTTATTTGAAATTACATTACTTTAAGTTTTACAATATACAATTTTTTCAGTAATATATACCATATCTTTTTCAAGAACTGTTTTTGAATGGTTACGAAGAAATGGAATAAAATCAAAGAACTGAGCAGCATTTTCTTCGTTAACCAATTTTTCAAAATTCGAAGGTGTAGTAACATCACTGAAACCTAGTATTTGATGTTTTCTGTATGGAGACTGACTTATTAGTTGACGCATTTGTGAAACTGTCAGAAATACTTGACCAACAAATATATGATGGAGCTGTAAATCTTCAGACCTAATCCACATTGTATAATCCAAATTTGGAGTTAACATGTTACCTAGGGCAAAACTTCCCGATATATGGCTAATATCACCTAATTTTGTTTGAAATTCTTGATAATATCTGTTAACACCTGTATCACCCATGAGGTAATGTCCTAATACATACTGAGGCGAGCAAGATAAAAAATGTTTATCAAATTTTTCAATAATAGCTACATTACTTCCTAATTTAGATTTGTATTCTTTTACATATGTGATAAACTTATATAACTTTGAATCATAAACTAACGGAAATTCTTCCAAATCCCTATTTTTTTTATTCCCAATATTTTGGGGATTGTATAAATGTAACAAATGGGTATTGACATTTTGATGTTTCTGTGCCTCATGTAATTTTAAAATATCACACTTTGATAAACTGATCATTGTCTTATTTGATCTTATTATTTTTATATTTGAAATATGAAAGTGTTACCACCTCCTCCAGCCTTTGGGTCATCTAATCTCACCACCTCACAGTCGATATTAGGGAATCCAAAGAAGTTTTTAAAAATTACAAAACATGATGAAAATATAACTAAAATATTTGAAAAACTTTTCCAAGATAATGAATTGAAAATAAAGGAGGGTATTGAACATTTATCTACAACTATGATTCAAACTTCGTTGGAACACGTCCGTATTATTAGTCCACCTAGTACAGTGCAATGGGATATAGAGAGTGTGAGATGTGCTATGAATAAAAACAATTGTCCTACACATGAGAGAGAGAATGGAGAAAAAAAAGAGGGATTACAGTTAACTCCACGAGAAGCTCAAATGGTATTATCAGATATATCATCATGTAATGCTAATGATAATGATAATATATTTTATCAATTATTTTTAAAAAGTCTTACCTCTCCAGATTTACCATCGCGAAGAATAGTCACTAGACTAAATATTTAATTATACAAAAAATGTGTATGTATTATGATATTTTATTTTTCGTTATTCTTAGTATTATTATTTGGTTTTATTTATTTATATATTTTTCACCAAATCAGATTGAAGTAAGTAAAAATCTGATACTAAACAATAGAAGAAAGACAATAGAAAAAGAATCTTTACCACTCATACCATACTCTATGGCTGTATATAAACATAATAATAAAAATACTAAAAATGAACGTGAAAATGTTTTTGTTCATATTATGCCTCAAAATTATCATTTTTTCGTAGAACAAGGCCAACTCATCTACCATCCTACTTCCCCCCCAAAGAATAATATATGTTGTACATTATCAGAATTTCCTGAAATAGCATATGTTTTTTCTGTGGAAGAGTCAACTACTTCTTTAACTATTCCCCAAAAAAACGAAATGTGTCGCCGACCTCTTGAGTATTTAAAAAGTAACATATATACACTAATGACATATCGTTTACAGACACACCATTTAAAAAATCCACTAAAACTTCTCCATCATCTCGCACTCACAGGACGTATAAAATTAATAAAAAATGATAACTAAAAGAGAAAATATTTATTTACTTTATTTACAAGATCCCAAAAGAAATCGACATTATCTTAAACGAAAACGAAAACGAAAAAGAAAAAAACGTAATAAGGATAAAAAAAGATCATCATTACAAATGTACAGTAAATTTCATGAATTATCTAACATCAATAATTGTTATGTTGATAATAAAAACTTGGTAGAAGCTGAAGTATATATTTTATGGAATTATGATCACATCACTATAAAAAATGAAGACCAGGAAGACTGTTATCTCCAACAGCAAAATCTTCCAGAAGCTTTAGCCATATATTCCAAAATATGTCCGCTTTACTTGTCCAATTTGTTTAAATGAAAATAGCGATAAAGATCTTATAATGTTACATTGTGGGCATGGTATATGTATTTCTTGTTACCAGATGGATAACTTTGACAAGTTATTTTGTGCCATATGTCGATGTAATAATCCACAGGTTTTAAAGGGTATTGGTTCCTCTCAATAATTGTTTAAATATTTCCAAGTGGCTGTATACTGAAAAGTTGGTATAGATATAGCTTTTACGAAATTGGGAAAGTTGTTGATTAAAAAATTTTCCTCTTTAATA
>NW_027189157.1:740894-767199 GCF_040958095.1 Procambarus clarkii | reverse complement strand
CTCCACATGTGAATTAATTCTTCAGCTTTACTCTGTGGATCTTTGCCTCGAGGCATTTTCTTCCGAGGGGGTCTTCGTCGAGGCGTACGGCGCTGAATTCTAAGACAACTTTCAATTTGGTGATTAAGGTCATCAACAAATGTATCAATATCTTCTGGGATTTGGTATTCCCTGAACCAGTCATTCATCCTGTCTATGAAGATTGGCTTCATATCTCGTCTGAGTGATAACCACCTTCTTTTATTTGACTCATTCTTTCTCAAATTGTTCATGTCGACAAAGGTAATCAGTGTGCCCGGTAGTCACAACATAAACTTTTGCCCAAGGTATATAATATGCTACTGACATCTGTGTCAAGTGAATTGAACAGGAGTACCTCCTCTTTTATATCCCTCTATAAATCAAAAAAAATATATTTTTTAATTTGTTTTCTTTTATTAATCCAATTATCCTTTAATTATCGAACATTATAATTTGTTAATTATATATTGTTTTGAATGGGAAAGATGCTTACATACATACATACATACATACATATCTCAAAGGCATAGATTAGTTTAGTAAAGTTACTACAAAAAATTCAATATAATAGTAGTAATTAGGTTACATTTGTATACTACAGGACTTTAGGACTTTCAGTTGTGTGGGCCTAGCTAGTTTGTTTCCCCTTAGCTGGCAGAATACCACCCCCCTGCAACAGCATTTATAGGATTCATGGGGCATAGATAAGACCAAGGAGTATGCTTACCTCTACAATTACAACAAAATGGAAATTTTTGTTTCTTTGTACACTCTTTAGAGTCATGTTTATTACCACAGTACTTACACCTGGGGTCGTACTGACATTTCAAAACCAAATGCCCCCAATAATAACACTTCAGGCATAATTTTGGCTTCTCTTGGTATTTTGAAACTTTTCTATAGCCTAGTCCTTGTACAAAAATTTTTTTAGGAGCCTCACCTTTTATTAAAGCTATAACCTGACTTTGTTTTTTATAATGAACAATGTTTCTCTTTACCCAAACAACACTGTCATTGTAAAGGAGATGATCGGGATCCAAGTAAGTTGGATATTTGAAAAGTATGACCTTTGTGAAAATACCTTCTTCTGGAACAACCATCACAATATTCTGAAAGCCATCTGTAGTTAAATGTTTAACTGCCTCTTCTGTTCCAACTGTGATATATGGCTGCTGAAGACCCTGACTCTCCTTGAACACTGGTTTAAAATCTGAATACTCCATAGCTAAACGTACAGTCCACACCATCTTTTCATTGAAGTTCAGTAGGCATGTTTTAGGAAATAACAACCGCCTCCTTAGGCAGACCGCCTCAGTCATTTCATTAACACATAAGTTACTCACTCTTATCACTGTAATCGTTGAGAATCACTAATTCACACTGTATATTTAGCTAGTTGTTTGATTACTACTACTACTACTAATTTCTGTTGATTCAAAAAAAAAAAAAAGTTTGCGGCACAGGGGCATTTGGTATACTCAATGTCCTAAACTTCCTCTAACAAATTAGGAATAAATATTCGTTCACAAATTAGTTGTGAAATTCGATCTCTCTTTTTCACAATAAAATATACTTTAGAATAATTGAAGAGAACCACAGAAACATTTCACTATCAATGACACCATCCCTAACATCAATGTGATTAAAAACAAAAAAAAAAAAAAAAGTAAGACCAGATCTTGGAGCTATTCTTCATAACAACCTTCTGGTACTTTTACTTGAATATCTATCTTGATTACACCTTTTCCTTGTGCTGGCACAGTAACATCGTAGGCAGCACTGAAGCAAAAGGTAGATTGTTAATTAAAATATATTAAAAATATATGTGGTAATTAAAATATATTTAAATCTAAATAAGTCATAAATTAAAAAAAAAAAAAAAGTAAATTCCAACTATACCTGTACAAGTCATATCCAGCAGCTAGTGTAGATCCAAAATGAACATAATATATGCCAAGAAAATGTGGTGGTAATAGAAAAGAAGTTCAGGTAGGAGAGATATATATCTGTGTTTACTCTCACTCCGACAGAATTAATAATCTCATTAATATTTCTACTCCTTTTATATGTTCCTTGAGATGCCAGTTACCACCAGAAACAAGTAAAAAAGTTGTTTAAAGATTTGGTCAATGTTCCAATACACTTTTTAGTTTTCAAAAAACGTCTGAAAATGAATGTCTGGAGTTATCAAATCTAAAGCTGATATATCTTTGGTAAACTGTTCCAACAAATGTTCATCCAGGCTGGTTATGCTTTTAAATACAGTTAAATACATATATCACATTTTTTTTCACTATATGTTTTCAAAGGCTGAATCATGTGTATTGATTTCAAATGTAGGGTCAAGTTATATTCATCCCTAAATCTATTCCCACACAATTGACATTTTAACCGTTTTACTCTGTGTGTTCCCATATGTCTAGTCAAGTCGCATTTTTTAAGGAATTTTTTTCTACATACGTCACATGAAAACCATTTTTCTCTAATGTGTTGTTTGTTTGTTTTTTCACATTCACTGCACTTTGGAGTTTTACCGGTATGAATTGTAAAAAGGATAGTCTTCTTTGTGTGAGTTGTGAAATGGACTGTTAGTGTTCTTATTGTACTATATTTTTTTTCCACATACATCACATAAAAAAAAGTTGTTTGTTGTATGGGTTTTTGTTTGATCTGTTGTATGGGTTTTTGTTTGATCAAGTGACATCTCTAAGAGAATTATCTCACTTCCACCTGAAAAGAAAAGAAAATAAATTAATTTATATAATTATTCTGATTTATAATATATACATTGACTCTTATTACATTATAGTAATATGATATACTTTATTTTTATTACTTAATAATTAACTTTGTTATAATTAACTTTGTTATAATAGACTTAAGTAAATTATACAACATACGTATGGGGTTGGGGTTGAAGAAACATTAAATGTTGAATGTGCTTTTGATTGTGTGATTGTTGTTTTACTACTCAGAATGAAGTGTCCATGAAGTATGGCGAACCTGTAATGATTTGCATAGCCTGGCAAACTCTCTTATATACCAATCCAGTCAGACTGATACAGACTTGAGAGGTATTTTCATTATGTTTTTGTAATTATTTAACTGATCAATAACCATTTGAGAATATATTTCTCTCTCTCTCTCTCTCTCTCTCTCTCTCTCTCTCTCTCTCTCTCTCTCTCTCTCTCTCTCTCTCTCTCTCTCTCTCTCTCTCTCTCTCTCTCTCTCTCTCTCTCTCTCTCTCTCTCTCTCTCTCTCTCTCTCTCTCTCTCTCTCTCTTTCTCTCTTTTTCTCCTACCCTATGTTATATATTTATATATTTACAATGAAGGGAAGAGAAGAGGATGGCTCACTGGGATGTGTTTTGTCAAAGAAAAACCCAGCACAATAACACTGCCTGAGTAGTAGGTGACTACCCTCAACAAGAAGAGCAAGGGTTTATTTAGACCTGCTCTCTCTCTCTCTCCAAGTGTTAGTTTAAAATATTATTTGTTTCTTCAAGTCAATCTTCATCTAACAAACAAGATGTGGGAAGTAAATCAATCAATGAAAATGAGATGATGTGTAAAATTCACAAAGTTTTGGCTTTGTTAATATTTATTATGTTGATATATTGGTGTTATAGTAATGGTCAGATGGATAATGAAGACATGATCAATATAATATAATGTTAAGACAAATTGTCCTAGTGTTAGGTGGTTACCTAACTTTTAAATAAAATGATACAACCAGTTTTTGCCCCCCCCCCCTCTATACTACTAAATTTTATAAGATAGGAATTAAATAAAGGATATTTAATTTCTATATCTCTTTTATTCGCTCTAAATAAACCTTTTCTCTATGATCCTTGTCAAATATTCTTGCATCATTTAGAATTTTTGAAGTGTTCACACATCGCATCTTGAAACGATCCCGATCTGCAGCAGCTGTGTTCCACATTTTACCATCTATTCTAGCTTTCTGATAGGCATATGCCCATACATATAAATATCGTATCGTTATATGTGGATTAAATTGAACTTCCTTTTTCATTTTTTCTTTTCTCTCCTCCATTATCCTCTATTTGACAAGTACACGTTTAGGTTCAGGTCTGAAAAGAAAACATAAATAAAGAATCACACTCCCACGATGATTGATTGATTGAATACAGTTCCAACAACCAACACCCACAATACCACCAACATCACCATCATTTTATAATTATCTGAAAATGACCAAAAAAATAGGTCTTTGTATATTATAAGCTCAGAAATATATATATAATACAATGTTAAATAACAAGATTATGATTTTTTAATATAAATAATGTAAATGTCATATAATACCTTCAAGAGATGATTTGGAGGATTAGCTAAAGATGCGCGTTGGAGTAACTCTTAACCCAGCTTAGACCGACTTATCTCCTCTCCGTCCCTTATTAGAATGCACAAGATAGTGTGGGTATCTCTCTTACATCCTGTCATCATATACATTACAATAGACTTGCCCAGCTGATAAATGGACCGACTCAGCCGGATTTCCTTGAAAAATCTATATATGATTTGATTTACATACCTTATTTTTTAACTAATTATCTTTTTAGTAATAATATTTAAACAAGTTAGTATATCATGCTTTACAGTATTAAATCCTACATATAACAAAATAATCCCAATTTTATTAAACATTTTTTTTTTTTAAATCTCTGTTAATTTGTTCAATGTCTATATAATGAGTAGGACCTTGAATTTCTATACCTAATTGTAAATCTGAAAAATATATATCAATTTCAAATAGTTTGTTATTTTTTAATAGTCCTCTTTTGTTTATAGCTACTTTGATATTATTATTTTTTTGTTTTTTTGTTAAATGATAAAATATAGATTTATATACACGATATTCTAATTTACTCTTAAATTTTCCCAAAGGAAAATTTCTATATTTTTTATTCATAGTTTTTTATATCCCATTTACAATAGATTTTTCTTTATAAGAAAAAACCACTTAAAAAAAAATTAAAAAACAAAAATATGTTACATTTTGAGTAAGAAAAAGACATAGGTGGGAATTTTGAATGTATATAATTGAAACTAAAAATGCATAATTTTCAAATAAATAACAACAGCGATGATTTACAAGAAGATGATGATGATGGGGGTTCTGGTTGGCGTTGTCACTGGTGTGTGTGTGTGGATAAAGTGTGAGTAGTGGTATCTATGATTTTCCCAAATTTCATCTTAATAATGTAAGATAGATACTTTTTTATGGTACTTGCACTTGGCTCTCCACCCCATCCTATCTGTGATTAATTTTGTGAAACCATTATAAATATACAGATAAAGAATATCTTTCTCTCATTCTATCACAGATTACAATGGATAAGCTGGTGCTTGCAGCAATGGCCTTAGTGGTGTTGTTCTTGGAGGCGCAAGTTCTGGCGGCGGTGATGATGGCGCTCTTGGATGCACTGGTCCTGGCGGTAATGGTGATGCTCTTGGTAGTTCTGGTCCTGGCTGTGGTGGTGGTGGTGCTTTTTGAGGTTCTGGTTCTAGTAGTGGAAGTATTGTTCTTGAAGGTCCTGGTCCTGGTGGTGGTGGTCAAATTGCTTGAGGCCATATTAGGACAACCCCGGGGCCCAGCAACCCCTCGGTCCGGTCCGCAACCAGTCACCCTTTTTTTTCTTACAAACCCGTCATGAAAATGTTCATTCCTCTTACCAATCACACATATATCATATTGTCGAATATGGTAAAAAAACGACTAAGTTAGCTAACTAGCTAGTTAGGAATATAATTTCTAAACTGTATTAATATGGAGTATAATAATAAAAATTATTTATAGTTATGGATTTCATTAAATCACAATGATTCCTCCCTGGACAACAAACCATCCACTATCCTTCTTCTTCCAGCACAAGCGTACTCCTGATTATACTTCCAAAAAACTTTCTTCTAACTTTTGAATACCCAATATAATATTAACTGTTTTAAGTGGATTCGCTCGAGATTTATCTGGGCGATGTCGGCAAACCTTTATAATGTTTCTGTTGTTATTTAACAACACCTCATATATCTCACCATCATGAAAATTTTCAAATGGTAATGATGGGGATATTGATGGTTTGGATATGCTTAATTCCCCTTGAAAGAAAATGTAATAAGGTGCTAAATCATTTCTAAAATGGGCTCGTAATACTTGTAATATATTCATCCTTTCTGCAGCATTAAAAGCCGTAGAGACAATGTCTATAATGGCAACTGGTCGATAATTATGTACCATAAAGGAAGATGAATTATTGTTTATAGAGTACAGATCAGTTTCTACTGTAAAAATGAAATCGATCAAAGAATGGAGAATATGTTGGGGTATTAAATGTGGATGTGATGTCGATAACATCAGAGGATTTGAAATAACAAAATGACTTGGGTAAAAACGTAAAATTCCATTATTACCATCCAACTTAGGGAATATATAAACAGGAGATTGATTCAAACTTTCAGACGGAGTTGGGTGATGGGGAGTACTATCTTCATGAACATGTTGATACATACTAAGATTTAAAGGAAGTTGAGCTTCTAATCTCCAAGAAGTATACCAGTAAATTGAAGTTCCCGAAGGCGGTGATATTGTAGGTACACCCTCAGTATTCATTGTTAAAGCAGGTCCTGTCTCACTTTGTTGTAAATCTTCTGTTTCTAAAGTGAAAGGGAATATTTGGGTATGATCATTAGGAATGTATCGATGATATAGAACTGTTTTGGTTGAATAATCTAGGAGGTAAGTTGTTTTTATACAAAGATCACTTCCATCAAGAAAGCTAGCCATACCTACTAACATGCTTTCCCCACTGCTATCATCACTACTATTATGTTGTATATACTGGGCATCGTAAAAAGATTCCCCTTCATCACTAATATAAATAAATTCTAATGTGAGGGAATCTAAACGAAAAACCACTTTTTTGTCACGGAATTTCTTATATTGAATAAAATATCTATTCTGTTGTGGTTCAATAATTAGGCGATAGTCTCCAATCCGCATTTCTAAAACCCTAGAAATATATTGTATGGATAGTTCACCCAAGGGAGCTAAATGAGCTTGAATAAGTGGATGTGCAATATCCACATGACGCCGACATTCACGTTCTTCTACAAAATGAGTATTTTTACAAATTAAATTTTGATCAGTATTCTGTCCTACCCTCATTATAGCCTCAAATGAAATAGAAATTTTATGAGGGGGTAGGTTACGATTAGTCTTGATACATGAATGTATAATTTCCGTAGCAGAATACAATTTACCATTGTTTTTAAACATCGAATATTTATGAGCTGCATAGGCCATTAAAATTTTATTTTGTAGAATTTCTCTACCATTTACAAAAATAGCATTTGCTAATATTTCATCGATTATTAAATTACATTTAACTTTCATTTTCGGGTTTAATTTTAATATCAATACAATTTTGAATTATCCAGTTATAGACTAGTATACTTGAATGTTTAAGACACTCTAACTGCCGTTTAATATCGTCGCTTGATGATTGATGTCTAAGAAAATATTCAAATAAAAAATATGGATAACTTTTAGAATTAACTAGCTTAGTTAAATCTTCACAGAGTTTTATTCCATAAACTTCTGTAATTATTTTATGTATTGTTTTCAAAAGGTATTTCAAAACGGTTGAATGGAAGGAATTGAAGAGTTTGATCATATCTACAGTTTCATCGTCCTTTAATATTGGTGGTAACTGTATTTTTTGTTTTTTGGGTGATTTTGATTGCATATGTTGATTTACAATACTATCCTTAATACGATTATATTCATTATGAAGAGAAAAAATGTTTAAAACTGCTTTCCCTAAAATTTCAATTTTAATTAATTCATCCTCTTCATTTGATAATATATGTGTTTTTTTTTTATCTTTCTTTTGGGTGATGGAACAGTTGACATTGGTACATTTTGACTTCTATTATAATAATAGTCTAATATATTATTAGTAACAGAATCCAGTAATGTATTTACAAATTTAGAGGGATCTTCTTTCATTTTTAAAACAATAAAATTACTATCCACATTTTTATCAGACCCAGAACCTAGATTACTTAATGGTTCAATCACCTCCTGAACTATGTCATCGACAAAGTCTTTACAAATTTGTTGACGTCGATTCATTGTTAAGTTTTATAAGACTAAAAAAAAAAAGAATTAATCTCCTTTTATGCCCTTCTAAAAAAAAATACTATAGAAATTTAGTTTTCTATTTACCATTCCAAATACAATTGTTTAGGACAAAATTCCAATAAAACCATGATTATATATGTTCGTTGCCATTTATTTAAATTGTTCAATTGTATTCGACCAAACTGTCGAATTTTATATTGCTTACTAAAATACAATATAACTAGGATGTGGAATGAAATCAGTCTCTCTATTTTTTCAAACTCCTTCTCTCATATATTAAAAATATTTCTATCAATCTTAAAGTACTATACAAAACAGTATGTTATCATTCAAATAGCTATTGATTGAGGTGCTTATCAGAGTCAGTCTCTGAAAAATCTTCAAATCAAGTAACATGAAGAAAAACACCATAACTAAGTTTTTACAATCACATACAGTTGGGAGAAGAGCGGCTTCTATGAAGTTCGGAAAGACTGTTGTTGGACTTTACATCTTTAACTTCATCTGTTCACCAATCCCTGAAAATTAAAATAATGAATTTATGATTTTTCAAGGATTTTCGTAAACCCATGAAACCAGGAACATTCATTTTTAATAGCTTAATTTTCAACAAATTTCAAATAATAAATATATTTTGATGTCCAAAACTAAAACTAAAATACAAATTACTTACCACAACCATTTCCTTCTGATAAACTTTCTGTGTCTGAATTCAATAATATCAGTGACGATGAATCTTCTTGGTTCTCTGGCGCAGGGAGAGGGTTGTACTTATCTGATTAATATTGCTGTTGTTTGATGCTTTAGGTAAGGTTGTGACGAGCTGAGATGTAAGGTTTTTGGATAATGAAGCTGTCGATTGAAGGTGAAGATCATCATCCTCCCATTTATGAGGGGATGAAGGTGAGGCAGAATTAATAGTTTTGTTAGAGATATATGGAGAAAGATTTTGGCACCTTCCCTAGCCCTCACTCAATGATGATAACTTAGAAGATGAGAAAGAATATTTGCATTAAGCATCAAATAATAAACTTTAACTTTCCTCATCGTATCCCTTTTGCCTACCCACCACCCACACCATCCCTCCTGTCTGCAGCAAGTACACACTCGTTTGGGTTCTACCTAAATAATAAACTTTACTTTCCTCATTATATCCTTCCTACCTACCTACCACTCACACCATCCGTACACACACTCGTAGGTTCTACGTAACTTTTTTTATACTATAAAAAATAGGAAAACAATGACATTGGACACACTAAGTATACCACCCAATTTAATCCATGAAAATTCTATACGAACAAGAAAAAGAAATCTCACACAATCTTCATCACCATCGAGAGAAAATGAAGATCCATTAGAGACTGAAATTATAAGTGACCATCAAAATGCTGCAATAGAAACTGAAATTCCTTCTTTTAAAACAGAAATAAGATCATTAAAAGAAAAGAAAATAACTTCATACATAAATTATCAGATGGAAAAAATATTAATAATAACTATTTTTATTCTATTTTTAGTAAGTCTTTGGGAAAATAATTGGATTTTGGGAATAATTATTTTACTAACTATATTTTTGATTAAACCTATCCTTAGTAAAATAATAGCAGGATGGCTCATTGATATTTCAAATCGTAACGACTAAAAAAACAAAAAAAAAATACAAAGTTGTTTATAGGCCAAATTAAAATTAAACTGTTACACTTTTATTTTATTTACGTTTTAAGACTTTTGTTGTAATAAAAATCTCAACAAAATCTATTTACTATGTATTTCAATTCCAGGGATAAAAGATACTTACAATATATATTTTTTTTTATTAACTAAAATATAAATTACATTTCATTTTCATATAATTATTATATAATAATGATTAACACAAGAGGTATTTTCAATTATCGGCATCGACAATGGGCTTTACCTGGTGGAAACCTTAAACCCTGTCCTAAATGTTCGATCATTGATTCAGCCGATGCTGAATTAGAATTATTTCTTAGACACAGTCTCTACAATAAGCTTCAAATCGAAAATGATAGTTTTGAAAAGTTATTTAAAATTTACCCTGGCATAACATTTCATCTGAGTAATCAACCATATCTACTAAAATCCAAAAGTGATGAATCCCAATTTATAAAATATTATCTAGATCACAAATTGGTACTAGGGGTAGGACTACAACTTCCTGAATGGGATAATGACAAGCGACTAGCAGATTATGCCAAGTATAATTTTGCAGTGCCTGTAATGAAAAGTGGTCAAATGTGGCAAATGTTGGTAGAAGATCCTGAGAGACCTATTGATTATGAACAATGGAAGTGCTGGCAAAGTAATCGGCTAATCCCCC
The DNA here is from genome assembly GCF_040958095.1 of Procambarus clarkii. Classification (NCBI taxonomy): domain Eukaryota; kingdom Metazoa; phylum Arthropoda; class Malacostraca; order Decapoda; family Cambaridae; genus Procambarus; species Procambarus clarkii. The sequence goes on along the minus strand of NW_027189157.1, from coordinate 756,668 downwards.
CAAATACACATTTCCCGTTTAAATGTCTTATATGTGAAAACTTCCCCTTTGACGTTTATCCGGGCAATTTCATTGTGAGTGAATCTGTATGTTCCATCAAGTCGATAATATGGCCAGATCGGCGACGTCCTCATTTTAGCAGAAAAGAAAAAGCAGTTATTATTTATGAAGAATCTAAGATTAAAAAATGGCCTTTTCTCTCTTCCTATATAAACCAGGATATTAATCATTTAGGAAATATGGCAATCTTTACAACTGGTGAAATATTTATTAATTGTTTTTTAAATCTAGCTATACGCAAAGTAAATGCTACACTACTCCATAACAAGGTGGTTAAAATTTTGAAAGATCTTAACCATTCACTTTCTCAAGAAAATTTAACAGTTTTAATGGAATATTATCGATTAAAAAGGAGCGATGCTAACAAAAATAATCTTAAAATTTTGGAAAATTATACATCCAATCATAATAATAATAATAATACTAATAATATGAATGAAGGGAACAATGATATAAGATTAAAATTATCAGGACCACGAGTAGCTATGATTGCAATTAATCCTTTGAAAGTTAAAGCCACTGCTATTCGGTGTGGTCATATTGATGAGAGTATTACGCAAACAAAAATATTAAGCAATTCTGCAAGTATAAATACTTTAAATGAAAATAATGGTGGTAATTCATTTAATAATAGCGGGAATAATGAATGGAATAAAATTGGTCGGTTTAGTCGGAATTATTCATCTAATTCATATGCCAATATATGTCTGGTGGCATGTGGACTACAAAAATTATTGCCTAAAGATTCCAAAGCCAAAGAGCCTAAATCTATAACGGTAAGTGAGGTCGGTTTCATTGATTTACTCAATACACCTGATACTCCTCAACGATGTGGTATCATATTAGAAATGATACCTGATGTGATAATCGCCTCTACCAGCATGTGTAATTCACAACCTGATAAATTCTTATTTACATATCTCCCTCAACTAAGACAAGTGGGAAATCCTTCACAACTTGATCAGTTAGAATCTAAATATGTCTATATAATTATTCATAATAAACTGTTTAATTGCCCATTAGATTCGATCAAGAATGGTTCTGCAGCTCAACATTTTTTTCCTCATTTGCCTCTAGTTCAATGGGAATATGTTTGTTTATTTGGAGTAGACAATTTATACCGATTTGTTCAATATATTTTGAAATTAAATATCGCCTGTATAGAATTATTAGAATACAAAAAAAAATCAACTGTGGATATGCACCAGTCTGCCACGTATGTCTTATAAAATTTTACCCAATGGCCAACTCTATACGTCTAAGGAAATAGACACTTTTCAAATGGAGGCTAATCCATTTTTTTATTTACCACCTCAAATGCAACCTCAGATTTTTCTCAGAAAAGAAAATAGTGATCTCAAAGAGGATTTTGAATTACTCTATATTGGTTATGACCGGGAAAAAATACCTAATATTATGGGGCCAAATGCTCGAGCGATTAGCCGTCCTAATGCTGCCCATCCCCCTCGAATTAGTAACAGTCTGCAATCGTATCGTCATTATGCTGGTATTTCTGTCAATACTCATTCTGTAGGTGAAATTCATCAAAAGACAGTTATTCATACATTATACACAACATCTCGAATGAGTAAACTTTTACCCATTCCTTGTCAAAATCCTATGGTGGCAGTAGTAAACTGGCACAATCCCGAAGGCAGTATTACAGTAAAACAAGATAGTATAGACCGTGGGTTATTTTCAGGTGTTTCTTATGAAACATCAATTGTTCGATATAATTATGGATCAGGACAGAATGCACTACCAACTTTTTGTCAGACCTATTTTGATCAGCATACCCCACTTCAACGTGGTGTTCAGTTGGGAATTTTAAAAGGGGTTAATCGCAAGTGTCAAGAAGATAATAGTTTGCTTAATTTTACAAATGGAGAAATAGAATTCGTTCACATAGATGCCAATACTCTTGCTCTTATTTGGAATGGTAAAATTGGGGATTTAAAAGAGCCTATATATGACGATTCTGTTCCAGTATCCACAGGGACGAAGAATGGAAAAGGGAGTCGAAATGACTACCGAGTTACAGTAAATGATCCACACCACCCTTCCCTTGAACGGCAACAACGGTTGAAGAAATCTCAATATTCTTTAGCTTTTAAAGAACATCATCCTAATTACATTACATTTAGGTACTTTAAAATAGATAGTGTAGATTTACCAGTACTACAAAGTTGGCGTTTTTCTCTGATAACAGTGTCACCATATATACCATCTTTAGGTGATAAGTTACAAACACCCACTTCACAAAAAGGTGTAATTGGGCGATTAGTTAGTGAACAGGATATGCCTTACATTAAATTAATGAGTCAGGGTGATATGTTTTCATCAAATGTACCCATTGATGTTTTAGTTAACCCTCATTCACTTAAAAGACAAGCTCCAGATTTATATTGCAATACCTTTGATAATTTGAATTACATGGATGCAGCTTTTACTCTCACTTTTGAAAATGTTATTGAACATCTACAGTGGGGTCGAAAAACTTGTACTGGAATCCTTATGAATCCCTATACGGGTGAACCATATTTAAATAGAGATAATGAGCCAGTTTTAGCTAGTTTATATGAAGGTTCTTATATGTGTGTTACCAATCACCGCGCAAATGCTACGATGCACACTTCACGAGCAGATGAAGTTGTATTTTCTGAACTGACCGGAGCACCAGTTCGAGGACGACGTGGTGGTCTTTCCACAGGACCCATGGAACTTGTATCATTCCGTAGTATAGGAGCTGCTCGAATTCATACAGAATTGACTCAAATACGCTCAGACATGAAACACATTGAATTGGAAACTATTCAAAATAATGAAACAGAAACAGAAAAAAATGAAAATGAAAGTGGAGTTATCTGTGGATCAAAATACCTTCAACGTTATCATGACGATTTAATGTTAGCAAATATTAACTTAGCATACAAATGTACATCCATGGTAAATATTGAAGAAATTTAAAAAAAAATATATTGTTATTGTTAAATATGCTTGTTTAATAATATACATTCACCTAAGCCTTATTATTTATTAAACTGACTCTTTGCCACAGGGAAATAATTGTTGTGACACTAGTAAACTAGCTCTCTATAACTGCAGTGATTGGAAATCACCTCAGCCATAAAAAAACTGGCTCTTTGCCACAAGGAAAAATAACTGCAGTGACTGGAAATCACCTCAGCCATAAAAAAAACTGGCTCTTTGCCACAAGGAAAAATAACTGCAGTGACTGGAAATCATCTCAGCTATAAAAACTGGCTCTTTGCCACAAGGAAAAATAACTGCAGTGACTGGAAATCATCTCAGCTATAAAAACTGGCTCTTTGCCTCAAGGACATAACCTGTGTTAGAATTGGAGTAAGTGAAGAATGTGTGTTATGCAATCGGTAAATAACTTTATTCTTCCTTCTTCTTCTTCTTCTTCTTCTTCCTCTTTTGCACTGGGGAAGCCGGCAGAGTGACTAACCAGAGAGACAGAATCATACGTTGCTGATAGAAACAGTCCTGTAAAACAGATAATAAGGCGTAAGTAAGGTTAATATTTTGTGTCTCTTATATAGAAATTACCACTTGATTTGTGTTATCTTACTTAATGTGTCTAAGAATCTTGTCATAACTATTGACTTTAAATAAACTTTCAATTGGAGTATGTGTGTATATATGGATGACTGATCTTACCTGCAGCTGATTGTTGGTTCTGATGTCCAACAATGAGGTTATTATTAGCAGACATCTGGATGTAATCGGCAGTGTCCCCCTTGACCTTGACCTTGATCTTCTCGGGACCGACCATTGTGTCAGCCTCAACTCTCGTGGAAACTAGTAGACACAAGACTATTATCTTGAATACTTCCCCTTCCATACTCTTCTGTACATATACAAAACCCAGCACGAGATGCTGTCAGAGTAGCAGGCGCCAGCCCTGTCAAACGTGTATGAGCAGTATATTCTTATTATTCTACTGCAGATAATTAATTCTCTCAAATAGCTGGTTCTGTAGCTGTATGAGAATGAGTTTTCTTGTAGGATGTTGGTTATACTGCTGTGGTTTTGAACACTGTGGTGGCGACGACGGCGACACGCGCCATCTTATATACAGCGAGGTTACCTCAGCCAGACTCCAGGGCGTCCGGTTGTGAAGAACACTTTCCACTATCTTTTTGGTCGAGTTTTATATTAAACTAAGCTTAGGTTGACTTATTCAGCTTGTCTTATCAGCAATAATATTTATCATTTTTTTTAGATCAGGTGACCCAGAGTACATCATCAACATTAAGAAAGAAGTACCCCCTAATAAACTTCGGTCAAACTTACTTCACACTACCATCCATGTTCACTGGTCCAGATCCTAAAAATCGTGTATATTATTACTCATGTTAACTACTGATTTTAAATCTTCCACAACTCTTAGATTTTCAGGACCTTCAGTGAGTTTGAGTATATCAATCTCTTTATACAGTCTATTTCAGCATCACTACAAAAATTATACAATTACAGAATGCAAACTATAACTAATCCTCTGAGATGATAATATACCTTTATCTTATAAGATAAAACTATAAATTATATCCTTTTCCCCAATTTGAATTATATCATAATGAGTTGGGGATTACAGATTACTTTTCTCCCTGAACACCAATTATTCATCTACTAACTAGGATATAATTCAAAATTTAAAATAATATACAAACTATATTATAATGTTATTGATGAAAAGATTTTTATCACATCAGTTGCTAAAAGAAGATAATTAAATTTTATTTTCACCACCCATATATATATTTAAGGAATCTGATATAGATTTATGTTAATTATACTTTTGTATAAGAGGAGGCAGGAAGTTCCAAGGCAATCATAATAGTCATGGTATCATCCATAAAAAAAACAACAAAAAATTGTCAAGAAAAAATGTATCCATAATGAGAAATTCTACGGAGAAATAATTACAGACAAAGTGAAGAAAATAGTGGACATGCTTATTAATGTCCATGGTAAAGGAGATAAAATGATTTATAACCTCTTCAATTTAGATAGGTATTGGGAAAAAGTATCCATGGTTCCTTTAACCCAAAATACTTATGTAAACGCCTGTTTGTCTTACTTGAGAGATCCAGTGCACACATATGACGCTCTCATCAGAATGAATGTTTTATCTCATAATGAAAAAGGTGATTACATGTTTGGTCATCCAGTAATATTACATGATAATCATCTTGCTGGACGACAGCTTCTAATTAAACGTTCTCATGTGGATGTGATTATTGGGACTGTGACAACTGAACAAGGATTGCTAAATGGTATCTATAATACTGGTCCGATTACTTGCCAATCAGTCACATGTAGCTTCCGTGAATATCTGATAGCTAAAAAATTTTATAATAAATTTGTACAAAATTGTATTTAATAAATCAAATTATAAAAACTGAAATGTATTTTTGTTATGAAGGTATCCATCTCTTTATACAAAGTAGCTACATTCCAACATTCGGTTTCAGTATCCCCAAAATTTTATCCTTTTCCCCAGTTTGAAATATTTTCATAAACAGTTGAAGATTTTAGGTCAAAAAAAAAAAAAAATAATACATTCGCTATTATTCCAAGAAAAAAAATGCTTTATAATCATTTCTAAATAAATGGATCCATATTTTTGGCTGTGTTTGGCACAAGCCAGCCATTGTTCGTAAATTTCATATTCTCTTGTTCAGCTGACACAGTGTTGCATCTGCTCTAGGCAACCAGCTAGCTATGTCGCAACCTTATTATTTAGAACGGGAACTTTAGTTTAGGTGGACGTCACCATGAATTTAATGAATAGTTCAGATTGGAGAATTATCAATTACCACAATACCATCATTACAGCATTAGGCGATTTTTTTTTTTTAAGTAAAACGAAAGATATAATTAGTTAAACGTATTTCATTTGTTGTTTTATAAATCAAAGAGATATATATTTTTAATTTCATTTTTAATAACTCCTTTACTCTAAATTATTTCAGATTAAGAAAAATATACTTTAGTTACGTGACTAGTTAAATTGCGACATATTGGACAGTTACTAAGTTGTAAAAGACACAATTCACAGACACAAAAATGTTGACAGGGTAAAATGAGAACACAACGTTCTTTATCTTGGCAGATATTACAGCGTGTATTAATTAAATTCTTATCATGTTGACAATCGGATGAAACTGTGAGTTGTTGACGTCCTAAATTCTTTATAGTAAAGCTCAATATCTGATCACATTTGGGATCAGATATACAATAAGTAGTTGTATTAGGCTCATTATAAGTCCTGGTTAATGTTACTGTGTCATTATTCATTGAGGTTAAACATATATTTCCAACTTCATCTTTTTCGTTTTGATTATTTTCTTCTATGATTTTAATCCTTTAAATTTTTTTTGGTTAAAATATAAATATCTTGTTATAAAAGCTATAGCTTGATCATATGATTTAAATGATCGTCCATAGAGTATTACTACATCTTTAAATACTCTTTTAACAATATCGCGTTTGTAACTTTTAGATAAAGTTACTAAAATATCTAATTTGTTCATCATTTGCATAATTATATCATTAGAAAATATTTTGGGGGGATATTTAGTGATTGTAGATGAACGTATATTTTTAATAAAATCAGGCCCTTTCATGATCATTATATAATAACATTGTGTTGACCAATGCCCATGTTCTATCCATGGATCATGACCTTCTTTCCAATTTCGAAAATGCATATTGCAATAGAAACAGATTACTTCATCTCCACGAGGTGGTTTTTTATAAAAAAAACCAGCTTGGGCTAACTCTTTTGGGCTGGGATGTTTTATTGAAAGTGGCCACGAGTCTTTGAAACTAGACAAGCGAACTCTAACCTCACTATATTTTTCATGATGTGGAGTTTTATGCGAGAGTATCCCCTTGGGTAATTTGTTTTTTTGATCTAATTCAAATTCCAAATCTTTATTATACTTAATATACTTGGGTTCTATGAGATAAGATGAAAATTCAATAGGAATATTACCTACTGGTTCGCCCTTCAAAAATGGACATTTAGGGCTTATTCTCCTATGAAATTCACTAAGTTTAATAGTGTTGTTATTTAAAATGAGTATTATATCTTCATTGAAATAATCGTCATCATTTAAAATATCATCCCAAGAATTTACATAGACATAACAAAATGCACAAGCGCATTCTATACCTTTTTTCAGATAGAAGAAGCCATTAGTTACCAACTCTTTGGGCTTTGGGTTACTTACAGGCCAATTAATAAATGTTTCTAATCGCTCTTGCTCGTATTTTAAATCATTGTCTATACACAGCATCTTTTATACTGATTATTCCTTGTGTCTTTTCTTCTATATATCAACATAAAATATTTTTTTTTTTACTGAATACTTAAAATAGCTTTTATTTCATCACTAGTAGTTAAAAAATGTATTTTTAATTTGGTTGATTCTTTATTTTTTCTTAGTAAACCTACCTCCACATATGAATTTATATTAAATATATTTATTGGCAGAGGTTTATAATTATTATTAATATTATTATTATTATTATCATTATTATCTATTACATATATATTTGCTTGATTTACATTAGCTTCACTAAATAATTTTTGAACTAAAATACTCACACAAGCCATAATATTTTTCATATCTTGATTAAAAGGTGAGGAATATGATGATGGGGGAAAAATATAAAAAAATTTATTGCTTATATCGATTAAATCTGGAATAGTTTGCCCAGATATATACTGCATATTAATATTTTTTTTATAAACTATTAATGAAAATTGGTTCAACTAGAACCATACACACAGATCCACATTCACATTACAAAGTAATATATATGACACAGCATAAAGTATTCTGTGATAACATATGCTATTGACCTCAGAAACATTGACAGAGTTTATCATGTTATGAATTCAACAAAAATCATCTTAAATAATCATATAATTATTTATGCAACCTTTATTCCCATTTTCTTAAGAATAGAAATTAATTTCTCCTGGTTTCTAAAGATTTCCTGATAAAGTGACACTTTATGTTTAAGAACTTTGTTTTCTTGGATCAGATTATTCATATCCAGCACAAGTTTTTCTGTGGTCAACGTATTGGCAAGTAATTGATGAACCTGTTGGTGGGTCAAGATTAAAATACGGGACCCTTTACTTGCAAGAAGAATTTCCTTCATTGTTGTTATGGGTTGATTTTCTTCACTTGGGTCTTGGGGACAAGGACGCTTTTGGGAAGTTGAAACAGTCTTTACTCCAATCTCGTTTCCTTGGGAAATTCTGGTACGTCCATAGGTTCTGGGTCTGGCGGGTCTGGTACTACTTCCAGCATTTTCTTGACCTATTGCTCCAGTTGAATTTACTCCAATGTCGCTTCCTTGGGAAATACTGATAGGTCCATGTGTTCTGAGTCTGGCGGGTCTTACACTTCTACTGGCATTTTCTGCACTGAGTTCATGGGAAGTTGTTGCAACAACAGTCTGACCTACTGTGGAAGATGATGGAGTTGCCGCTCCAGTTGAATTTACTCCAATGTTGCTTCTTTTAGATAATTGCTGTTGTGTTCTGGGTCCTGCTAATTTCGGAGGCAATGGGTCCACTCTAACTCTAGCAGCGAAAGTAGATGTTCTGCCTAAGTCTAAACAAACCGAACCATCAGTTATTCTGTTATAGCCACTGCCTCGGACACGTACTAAAGACCTTATTAGCAATTTCATGTCAAATTCATATGGAGCAACCATTATGAAAAACACTGTGCGCTCTCTTATTATATATGATCAATTGTTATCCACTTCCCTAGAAAGAAACTTCCAACAGACAAAGGGTGGTTGTAGACCAGTTGATGGATAGGTTGGTTGGGTGGCTGTTGACCAGTTGATGGACAGGTTGGTTGGGTGGCTGTTGACCAGTTGATGGACAGGTTGGTTGGGTGGTGGTTGAGCAGTTGATGGACAGGTTACTACCGTGAAAGAAAAAAAAAAAAAATATTTGAAAAAGAATAAGACACATACACACATACATTAGTATATTAAATATCTCTGTAGCTGAGAGAGCCATCTATAATAACCTTTCGATATGATGCGGAGCCTGGCCAGAAGGTGTGGACCTCTTAGCAGGAGTTGAATAAGACTAACTGCAGTGTTTCCGTCGCCACCTACCATAACTCGCTTATCTTTTGCCCTTCTAGCCCCCCCCCCCATCATCCCCCAACTCAGCATTGTTGTATATTGCAGTTGTGACTCAATAATTAGAGAGTCGCTTAGTTGAATGCCGCCATACCATCTTCAAAACTACACTGGCTATAACTTCATTAAAGTAATCGACATATATAAGCTCACCTTTATGATGGATGTGATTGATCAGAAGCTCATGTTCATTTTCATAATAAATATATTTTTGTGATAACTGAAGAATCATCATTTTATACAATTGCCATTTTGATATAGGATATGACATAAAATAAAGCTTGAAAATATCAACAATGTTTTCGTTATTTTTTGGGAATTGCCTGCTGATCTTCCTTAGACTAGTACAACGTAAAGTCCCAGTTCTGACTAAGCACTGTGTCAGCTGAGCCGTATATAAGTATTCGTGGCCGCCGGCCATCCACTGACGGCCAGTTCTGACTAAGCACTGTGTCAGCTGAGCCATATATAAGTATTCATGGCCGCCGGCCATCCACTGACGGCCAGTCACACACTCTTCGCTGCTCTTCCAAAGAAAAAAAAAAGTGGTACGAAAAGCTCTCTTCAGAAAGAACTCACGCTGTTTCCTCAGATGGAATTAGAATGTAAGCTTATTCCTCATACAAATATAATATGTGATATTATTTTTTCTCAAAAGTATCAGACACCTGATGAAATCCAAAACAATTAAAATATACCTTGTCATTTGAAATCTCGGTTAATTACAAGGTTAGTAATGCCTGTGTGAAAATTGGCCATAACACCAAAGATCCTCATCGAGTTGATTTGGCTTATTACCCAGCAAACAATTTTAGGTTGCCACAACATATCTGGAAAGTATTTGAAAGTATTGGAAACGTTTGTTTTATCGTATCAGATACGATATTGTGTGTGGACTTAAATAGGTTTCCAAAACTTATAACCAAGACATATGTATCTAACACTAATTTGAGATGTTGTGGCAACTTACACTCCTAACATGAGTCATTCATAATCCATTCATACACCAATATGAATCTCTTGTGAAAGGTTTGAGCCTTATCTGAACCCTTTTCACATCTTTGTGTTTAAAGTTAAATTTCTTGAAATTAAATTATTTTATATTATATTATATTATTTTTATTATATTTTATTTTATAATTTATTATTATTTTTCTTATATTTTTTTATATTATATTAGTGTTTTCAATTTAAATATTAAAACCAATTTAAGGGTAAAAAAATCAAATAATTTATATTTCTTTTATTATTTACTAACAAATCAGCAAAAATACAAAAACATATGACCTATATAATTATATATATATATATATATAAATAATTTATATAATATATATATATATATATATATATATATATATATATATATATATATATATATATATATATATATATATATATATTAGTGTAATACATAAGAATGTAGTGTAATAGTATATATATTATATATTATATATATATATATATATTTATATATAAATAATATATTTATATATAAATAATATATTTATATATAAATAATATATTTATATATAAATAATATATATATATATAAATAATATATATATATATATAAATAATATATATATAAATAATATATATATATAAATAATATATAAATGATAACCATCTTTGTAACCTATATGTAACTCCCTCTTTGTAACAAAGTTCAAATAAAGCAAATATATGTGTACATACAAAAGAATGGGGGTGGTAGAAGATAATATTAGTGTTTAGTGAGTGACCACAAGGTCTCCTCTGAATACTTTTTATTTTCTTCTCCGAGGCTATGGGTCCCCACATTGGCACCAGAGGTCTTCCTCACAAACTTTTTATATAATATATATATATATAAATAATATATATATAAAGGTAAAACTAGCTAGTTATACGTAGATATATGATAACTAACCAACCCTACCAAACCTAACCTAATATATATATATAAACATATATATATATATATAAATATATATATATATATATATAAATATATATATATATATATATAAATATATATATATATATATAAATATATATATATATATAAATATATATATATATAAATATATATATATATATATAAATATATATATATATATAAATATATATATATATATAAATATATATATATATATATATATATATATATATATATATATATATATATAAATATATATATATATATATATATATATATAAATATATATATATATATATATATAAATATATATATATATATATATATAAATATATATATATATATAAATATATATATATATATATATATAAATATATATATATATATATATATATATATAAATATATATATATATATATATATATATATATATATAAATATATATATATATATATAAATATATATATATATATATATATATATATATATATATATATATATATATATATATATATATATATATATATATATATATAAATATATATATATATATATATATAAATATATATATATATATATATAAATATATATATATATATATATATATATATATAAATATATATATATATATATAAATATATATATATATATATATATATAAATATATATATATATATATATATATATATATATATATATATATATATATATATATATATATATATAAATATATATATATATATATATATATATATATATATATATATATATATATATATATATATATATTTTTTTTTATTTCTAGTCTGACGCGACACGGGCGCGTTTCGTAAAACTTATTACATTTTCAAAGACTTCACAAATACACAACTGATTAGAACTTGCGTTTCCCTGATTTTATATCTACATTTGAGTGAGGTGGGAAGGGTGATGTGGCATTACATTTGAGTGAGGTGGGAAGGATGATGTGGCATTAACACAAGACAGAACACTAGAGGATATTAATAGGGTATTAAAAGTATCAACACAAGACAGAACAGAAACAATGGGTATTGAATAGAAGTGTTTGTAGAAAGCCTATTGGTCCATATTTCTTGATGCTTCTATATTGGAGCGGAGTCTTGAGGTGGGTAGAATATAGTTGTGCAATAATTGGCTGTTGATTGCTGGTGTTGACTTCTTGATGTGTAGTGCCTCGCAAACGTCAAGCCGCCTGCTATCGCTGTATCTATCGATGATTTCTGTGTTGTTTACTAGGATTTCTCTGGCGATGGTTTGGTTATGGGAAGAGATTATATGTTCCTTAATGGAGCCCTGTTGTTTATGCATCGTTAAACGCCTAGAAAGAGATGTTGTTGTCTTGCCTATATACTGGGTTTTTTGGAGCTTACAGTCCCCAAGTGGGCATTTGAAGGCATAGACGACGTTAGTCTCTTTTAAAGCGTTCTGTTTCGTGTCTGGAGAGTTTCTCATGAGTAGGCTGGCCGTTTTTCTGGTTTTATAGTAAATCGTCAGTTGTATCCTCTGATTTTTGTCTGTAGGGATAACGTTTCTATTAACAATATCTTTCAGGACCCTTTCCTCTGTTTTATGAGCTGTGGAAAAGAAGTTCCTGTAAAATAGTCTAATAGGGGGTATAGGTGTTGTGTTAGTTGTCTCTTCGGAGGTTGCATGGCTTTTCACTTTCCTTCTTATGATGTCTTCGATGAAACCATTGGAGAAGCCGTTATTGACTAGAACCTGCCTTACCCTACAGAGTTCTTCGTCGACTTGCTTCCATTCTGAGCTGTGGCTGAGAGCACGGTCGACGTATGCGTTAACAACACTCCTCTTGTACCTGTCAGGGCAGTCGCTGTTGGCATTTAGGCACATTCCTATGTTTGTTTCCTTTGTGTAGACTGCAGTGTGGAAACCTCCGCCCTTTTCCATGACTGTTACGTCTAGAAAAGGCAGCTTCCCATCCTTTTCCGTCTCGTAAGTGAAACGCAGCACGGAACTCTGCTCAAATGCCTCCTTCAGCTCCTGCAGATGTCTGACATCAGGTACCTGTGTAAAAATGTCGTCAACATACCTGCAGTATATGGCCGGTTTCAAGTTCATGTCGACTAAGACTTTTTGCTCGATGGTACCCATGTAGAAGTTTGCAAACAGGACACCTAGGGGAGAACCCATGGCGACCCCATCTACTTGCTTATACATGTGCCCATCCGGGCTCAAGAAGGGTGCCTCTTTAGTACAAGCTTGGAGTAGTTTCCTCAGAATACTTTCTGGCATGTCAAGAGGCTGGATCACGATACACTCTGTCGGCTATCATTCCGATTGTCTCGTCCACAGGTACGTTGGTAAACAGCGATTCTACGTCCAACGAGGCTCTTATCCCTGTGGCCCGTGCGCCCCGCAGTAAGTCCACAAATTCCTTTGGAGACTTCAGGCTGAAGGCGCAAGGAACATAAGGAGTCAGCAGGCCGTTGAGTCGCTTCGCCAATCTGTACGTGGGTGTGGGTATCTGGCTAATGATTGGCCGAAGTGGGTTTCCAGGCTTGTGCTTCTTGACATTTCCATACGCATATCCAGGTTTATATTCCCCAATGATCTTTGGCAGGTGGAGTCCGGATTTCTTGGCGTTCACAGTTTCGATCAGTTTGTTGACCTTTGCTTTTAATTCGGCTGTAGTGTCCTTCGTTACCCTTCATTAGCCAGATACCCACACCCACGTACAGATTGGCGAAGCGACTCAACGGCCTGCTGACTCCTTATGTTCCTTGCGCCTTCAGCCTGAAGTCTCCAAAGGAATTTGTGGACTTACTGCGGGGCGCACGGGCCACAGGGATAAGAGCCTCGTTGGACGTAGAATCGCTGTTTACCAACGTACCTGTGGACGAGACAATCGGAATGATAGCCGACAGAGTGTATCGTGATCCAGCCTGTGCTCCTCTTGACATGCCAGAAAGTATTCTGAGGAAACTACTCCAAGCTTGTACTAAAGAGGCACCCTTCTTGAGCCCGGATGGGCACATGTATAAGCAAGTAGATGGGGTCGCCATGGGTTCTCCCCTAGGTGTCCTGTTTGCAAACTTCTACATGGGTACCATCGAGCAAAAAGTCTTAGTCGACATGAACTTGAAACCGGCCATATACTGCAGGTATGTTGACGACATTTTTACACAGGTACCTGATGTCAGACATCTGCAGGAGCTGAAGGAGGCATTTGAGCAGAGTTCCGTGCTGCGTTTCACTTACGAGACGGAAAAGGATGGGAAGCTGCCTTTTCTAGACGTAACAGTCATGGAAAAGGGCGGAGGTTTCCACACTGCAGTCTACACAAAGGAAACAAACATAGGAATGTGCCTAAATGCCAACAGCGACTGCCCTGACAGGTACAAGAGGAGTGTTGTTAACGCATACGTCGACCGTGCTCTCAGCCACAGCTCAGAATGGAAGCAAGTCGACGAAGAACTCTGTAGGGTAAGGCAGGTTCTAGTCAATAACGGCTTCTCCAATGGTTTCATCGAAGACATCATAAGAAGGAAAGTGAAAAGCCATGCAACCTCCGAAGAGACAACTAACACAACACCTATACCCCCTATTAGACTATTTTACAGGAACTTCTTTTCCACAGCTCATAAAACAGAGGAAAGGGTCCTGAAAGATATTGTTAATAGAAACGTTATCCCTACAGACAAAAATCAGAGGATACAACTGACGATTTACTATAAAACCAGAAAAACGGCCAGCCTACTCATGAGAAACTCTCCAGACACGAAACAGAACGCTTTAAAAGAGACTAACGTCGTCTATGCCTTCAAATGCCCACTTGGGGACTGTAAGCTCCAAAAAACCCAGTATATAGGCAAGACAACAACATCTCTTTCTAGGCGTTTAACGATGCATAAACAACAGGGCTCCATTAAGGAACATATAATCTCTTCCCATAACCAAACCATCGCCAGAGAAATCCTAGTAAACAACAAAGAAATCATCGATAGATACAGCGATAGCAGGCGGCTTGACGTTTGCGAGGCACTACACATCAAGAAGTCAACACCAGCAATCAACAGCCAATTATTGCACAACTATATTCTACCCACCTCAAGACTCCGCTCCAATATAGAAGCATCAAGAAATATGGACCAATAGGCTTTCTACAAACACTTCTATTCAATACCCATTGTTTCTGTTCTGTCTTGTGTTGATACTTTTAATACCCTATTAATATCCTCTAGTGTTCTGTCTTGTGTTAATGCCACATCATCCTTCCCACCTCACTCAAATGTAATGCCACATCACCCTTCCCACCTCACTCAAATGTAGATATAAAATCAGGGAAACGCAAGTTCTAATCAGTTGTGTATTTGTGAAGTCTTTGAAAATGTAATAAGTTTTACGAAACGCACCCGTGTCGCGTCAGACTAGAAATAAAAATGAATTTTGGAGAAGTGATTTTTGATTTACCTCCAACAGTGAAGCATAATGTACGAAAGATTGAGAAAATTCGTGTTAGAATTATTAATCTTACTTTTTCGGTCATATTTAATAATATATGTCTACAGGAAAGACTGCTACCAAAATATACTAATATATAT
>NW_027189157.1:728394-738394 GCF_040958095.1 Procambarus clarkii | reverse complement strand
ATAATGGCATTTACTATTTTTAAAAGATTATTAGCAAATTTACAGAAATGGTGCATTCGGAAGACAAAACCGTGGTAGACATGGTTGGAACAAGTTAGGTGAGAGGGTGGTGGAGGCCAAAACCATAATCATAATCATCTGTATCAAACCTTATTACAGGTAAAACCAGTAGGCAGTCTACTGTATTTTATCAAACCGTTATTAGTATAATAGATCTCGTAATAATTTTGCAAAAATAATGGCATTTACTATTTTTAAAAGATTATTAGCAAATTTACAGAAATGGTGCATTCGGAAGACAAAACCGTGGTAGACATGGTTGGAACAAGTTAGGTGAGAGGGTGGTGGAGGCCAAAACCATAATCATAATCATCTGTATCAAACCTTATTACAGGTAAAACCAGTAGGCAGTCTACTGTATTTTATCAAACCGTTATTAGTATAATAGATCTCGTAATAATTTTGCAAAAATAATGGCATTTACTATTTTTAAAAGATTATTAGCAAATTTACAGAAATGGTGCATTCGGAAGACAAAACCGTGGTAGACATGGTTGGAACAAGTTAGGTGAGAGGGTGGTGGAGGCCAAAACCATAATCATAATCATCTGTATCAAACCTTATTACAGGTAAAACCAGTAGGCAGTCTACTGTATTTTATCAAACCGTTATTAGTATAATAGATCTCGTAATAATTTTGCAAAAATAATGGCATTTACTATTTTTAAAAGATTATTAGCAAATTTACAGAAATGGTGCATTCGGAAGACAAAACCGTGGTAGACATGGTTGGAACAAGTTAGGTGAGAGGGTGGTGGAGGCCAAAACCATAATCATAATCATCTGTATCAAACCTTATTACAGGTAAAACCAGTAGGCAGTCTTCTGTATTTTATCAAACCGTTATTAGTATAATAGATCTCGTAATAATTTTGCAAAAATAATGGCATTTACTATTTTTAAAAGATTATTAGCAAATTTACAGAAATGGTGCATTCGGAAGACAAAACCGTGGTAGACATGGTTGGAACAAGTTAGGTGAGAGGGTGGTGGAGGCCAAAACCATAATCATAATCATCTGTATCAAACCTTATTACAGGTAAAACCAGTAGGCAGTCTACTGTATTTTATCAAACCGTTATTAGTATAATAGATCTCGTAATAATTTTGCAAAAATAATGGCATTTACTATTTTTAAAAGATTATTAGCAAATTTACAGAAATGGTGCATTCGGAAGACAAAACCGTGGTAGACATGGTTGGAACAAGTTAGGTGAGAGGGTGGTGGAGGCCAAAACCATAATCATAATCATCTGTATCAAACCTTATTACAGGTAAAACCAGTAGGCAGTCTACTGTATTTTATCAAACCGTTATTAGTATAATAGATCTCGTAATAATTTTGCAAAAATAATGGCATTTACTATTTTTAAAAGATTATTAGCAAATTTACAGAAATGGTGCATTCGGAAGACAAAACCGTGGTAGACATGGTTGGAACAAGTTAGGTGAGAGGGTGGTGGAGGCCAAAACCATAATCATAATCATCTGTATCAAACCTTATTACAGGTAAAACCAGTAGGCAGTCTACTGTATTTTATCAAACCGTTATTAGTATAATAGATCTCGTAATAATTTTGCAAAAATAATGGCATTTACTATTTTTAAAAGATTATTAGCAAATTTACAGAAATGGTGCATTCGGAAGACAAAACCGTGGTAGACATGGTTGGAACAAGTTAGGTGAGAGGGTGGTGGAGGCCAAAACCATAATCATAATCATCTGTATCAAACCTTATTACAGGTAAAACCAGTAGGCAGTCTACTGTATTTTATCAAACCGTTATTAGTATAATAGATCTCGTAATAATTTTGCAAAAATAATGGCATTTACTATTTTTAAAAGATTATTAGCAAATTTACAGAAATGGTGCATTCGGAAGACAAAACCGTGGTAGACATGGTTGGAACAAGTTAGGTGAGAGGGTGGTGGAGGCCAAAACCATAATCATAATCGTCTGTATCAAACCTTATTACAGGTAAAACCAGTAGGCAGTCTACTGTATTTTATCAAACCGTTATTAGTATAATAGATCTCGTAATAATTTTGCAAAAATAATGGCATTTACTATTTTTAAAAGATTATTAGCAAATTTACAGAAATGGTGCATTCGGAAGACAAAACCGTGGTAGACATGGTTGGAACAAGTTAGGTGAGAGGGTGGTGGAGGCCAAAACCATAATCATAATCATCTGTATCAAACCTTATTACAGGTAAAACCAGTAGGCAGTCTACTGTATTTTATCAAACCGTTATTAGTATAATAGATCTCGCAATAATTTTGCAAAAATAATGGCATTTACTATTTTTAAAAGATTATTAGCAAATTTACAGAAATGGTGCATTCGGAAGACAAAACCGTGGTAGACATGGTTGGAACAAGTTAGGTGAGAGGGTGGTGGAGGCCAAAACCATAATCATAATCATCTGTATCAAACCTTATTACAGGTAAAACCAGTAGGCAGTCTACTGTATTTTATCAAACCGTTATTAGTATAATAGATCTCGTAATAATTTTGCAAAAATAATGGCATTTACTATTTTTAAAAGATTATTAGCAAATTTACAGAAATGGTGCATTCGGAAGACAAAACCGTGGTAGACATGGTTGGAACAAGTTAGGTGAGAGGGTGGTGGAGGCCAAAACCATAATCATAATCATCTGTATCAAACCTTATTACAGGTAAAACCAGTAGGCAGTCTACTGTATTTTATCAAACCGTTATTAGTATAATAGATCTCGTAATAATTTTGCAAAAATAATGGCATTTACTATTTTTAAAAGATTATTAGCAAATTTACAGAAATGGTGCATTCGGAAGACAAAACCGTGGTAGACATGGTTGGAACAAGTTAGGTGAGAGGGTGGTGGAGGCCAAAACCATAATCATAATCAGCTGTATCAAACCTTATTACAGGTAAAACCAGTAGGCAGTCTTCTGTATTTTATCAAACCGTTATTAGTATAATAGATCTCGTAATAATTTTGCAAAAATAATGGCATTTACTATTTTTAAAAGATTATTAGCAAATTTACAGAAATGGTGCATTTGGAAGACAAAACCGTGGTAGACATGGTTGGAACAAGTTAGGTGAGAGGGTGGTGGAGGCCAAAACCATAATCATAATCATCTGTATCAAACCTTATTACAGGTAAAACCAGTAGGCAGTCTACTGTATTTTATCAAACCGTTATTAGTATAATAGATCTCGTAATAATTTTGCAAAAATAATGGCATTTACTATTTTTAAAAGATTATTAGCAAATTTACAGAAATGGTGCATTCGGAAGACAAAACCGTGGTAGACATGGTTGGAACAAGTTAGGTGAGAGGGTGGTGGAGGCCAAAACCATAATCATAATCATCTGTATCAAACCTTATTACAGGTAAAACCAGTAGGCAGTCTACTGTATTTTATCAAACCGTTATTAGTATAATAGATCTCGTAATAATTTTGCAAAAATAATGGCATTTACTATTTTTAAAAGATTATTAGCAAATTTACAGAAATGGTGCATTCGGAAGACAAAACCGTGGTAGACATGGTTGGAACAAGTTAGGTGAGAGGGTGGTGGAGGCCAAAACCATAATCATAATCATCTGTATCAAACCTTATTACAGGTAAAAACCAGTAGGCAGTCTACTGTATTTTATCAAACCGTTATTAGTATAATAGATCTCGTAATAATTTGCAAAAATAATGGCATTTACTATTTTTAAAAGATTATTAGCAAATTTACAGAAATGGTGCATTCGGAAGACAAAACCGTGGTAGACATGGTTGGAACAAGTTAGGTGAGAGGGTGGTGGAGGCCAAAACCATAATCATAATCATCTGTATCAAACCTTATTACAGGTAAAACCAGTAGGCAGTCTACTGTATTTTATCAAACCGTTATTAGTATAATAGATCTCGTAATAATTTTGCAAAAATAATGGCATTTACTATTTTTAAAAGATTATTAGCAAATTTACAGAAATGGTGCATTCGGAAGACAAAACCGTGGTAGACATGGTTGGAACAAGTTAGGTGAGAGGGTGGTGGAGGCCAAAACCATAATCATAATCATCTGTATCAAACCTTATTACAGGTAAAACCAGTAGGCAGTCTACTGTATTTTATCAAACCGTTATTAGTATAATAGATCTCGTAATAATTTTGCAAAAATAATGGCATTTACTATTTTTTAAAGATTATTAGCAAATTTACAGAAATGGTGCATTCGGAAGACAAAACCGTGGTAGACATGGTTGGAACAAGTTAGGTGAGAGGGTGGTGGAGGCCAAAACCATAATCATAATCATCTGTATCAAACCTTATTACAGGTAAAACCAGTAGGCAGTCTACTGTATTTTATCAAACGTTATTAGTATAATAGATCTCGTAATAATTTTGCAAAAATAATGGCATTTACTATTTTTAAAAGATTATTAGCAAATTTACAGAAATGGTGCATTCGGAAGACAAAACCGTGGTAGACATGGTTGGAACAAGTTAGGTGAGAGGGTGGTGGAGGCCAAAACCATAATCATAATCATCTGTATCAAACCTTATTACAGGTAAAACCAGTAGGCAGTCTACTGTATTTTATCAAACCGTTATTAGTATAATAGATCTCGTAATAATTTTGCAAAAATAATGGCATTTACTATTTTTAAAAGATTATTAGCAAATTTACAGAAATGGTGCATTCGGAAGACAAAACCGTGGTAGACATGGTTGGAACAAGTTAGGTGAGAGGGTGGTGGAGGCCAAAACCATAATCATAATCATCTGTATCAAACCTTATTACAGGTAAAACCAGTAGGCAGTCTACTGTATTTTATCAAACCGTTATTAGTATAATAGATCTCGTAATAATTTTGCAAAAATAATGGCATTTACTATTTTTAAAAGATTATTAGCAAATTTACAGAAATGGTGCATTCGGAAGACAAAACCGTGGTAGACATGGTTGGAACAAGTTAGGTGAGAGGGTGGTGGAGGCCAAAACCATAATCATAATCATCTGTATCAAACCTTATTACAGGTAAAACCAGTAGGCAGTCTACTGTATTTTATCAAACCGTTATTAGTATAATAGATCTCGTAATAATTTTGCAAAAATAATGGCATTTACTATTTTTAAAAGATTATTAGCAAATTTACAGAAATGGTGCATTCGGAAGACAAAACCGTGGTAGACATGGTTGGAACAAGTTAGGTGAGAGGGTGGTGGAGGCCAAAACCATAATCATAATCATCTGTATCAAACCTTATTACAGGTAAAACCAGTAGGCAGTCTACTGTATTTTATCAAACCGTTATTAGTATAATAGATCTCGTAATAATTTTGCAAAAATAATGGCATTTACTATTTTTAAAAGATTATTAGCAAATTTACAGAAATGGTGCATTCGGAAGACAAAACCGTGGTAGACATGGTTGGAACAAGTTAGGTGAGAGGGTGGTGGAGGCCAAAACCATAATCATAATCATCTGTATCAAACCTTATTACAGGTAAAACCAGTAGGCAGTCTACTGTATTTTATCAAACCGTTATTAGTATAATAGATCTCGTAATAATTTTGCAAAAATAATGGCATTTACTATTTTTAAAAGATTATTAGCAAATTTACAGAAATGGTGCATTCGGAAGACAAAACCGTGGTAGACATGGTTGGAACAAGTTAGGTGAGAGGGTGGTGGAGGCCAAAACCATAATCATAATCATCTGTATCAAACCTTATTACAGGTAAAACCAGTAGGCAGTCTACTGTATTTTATCAAACCGTTATTAGTATAATAGATCTCGTAATAATTTTGCAAAAATAATGGCATTTACTATTTTTAAAAGATTATTAGCAAATTTACAGAAATGGTGCATTCGGAAGACAAAACCAATTTTTCACTTTTGACAATTGAGCACCTGCTACATCCAGATTCTAGGGAGGAAAGGAAGGACGATCTTACTGGATCCCATAGCCTCTCCGAGGCACAAACCAGGCTTTTACATAACCCCCCCCCCTGCACCGAGCTTTTTAAAATAGTAAATGCCATTATTTTTGCAAAATTATTACGAGATCTATTATACTAATAACGGTAAATAAATAATAAATAGTAAATAAATCAAAATCAGTTACATTATTTTATCTTATTCATAGCATAAATGTTCTCGAAGATTACTAAAAAGAAATTGAATTAGACTACAGCAAATTGGCAAACTTTACCTTGTATCTGTTTCCACCGAGTTTGTTTGGGGCGTTCTTCAACATATCAGCAATACTTGTCTCAACATCTCTTTCAGTTGCATTAGTGTGGGTGTTGATACAGGCTTCTGGAAATTTATAAGAATTAATTAATATATATAATTATAATTCACTTTGCTATTCCCCATTCCACAGTCCTCTCGTCCTTCCCACTTCCCTGTCCCCACATCATCCCCACTATTCCCACTTCCCTGTCCCATCGTCCTCCTTACCATTTTCCCCTCCCCTGTCCTTCTTCCTCCCCCACCATCTCCCATTCACCTGTCCCTTTGTCCTCCCCAGCATTCCCCTGTCCCCACCATCCCCAACTCCCCAGTCCCCTCGTCCTCCCCACCATTACCCTCTCTGTCCCCTCGTCTTCCCCACCATACCCCCCTCTCGTCCTCCCCACCATTCCAAACTACCTCATCCGATGCATTCTATAATGGTCTGATGCTTCCATCAGAAAATTGGGAACATCAAATGATCTGATATTCCCATCACTGAAAAATAAGAACAGCTAAAAAAATGAAATGAAAAAAATAAAAAAATAAACTATACTCATGAAATGAACAGTATGGTAAACAACACAGCTCAATTTCAATGCAATGTCACACAAAATTATTAAATCGAAATGAAAATAAATTGAAATCTATGAAAATTCAAATTATCAATACAATCGGAAATATTGAAATAATATCGCAACATAATATAGTGTGGGTTGCTCTTACGTGCAACAGACGGTGCTGTTTTTCAAAAAAGGCATGGTTTTACCTGTCACAAGTGTGGCATCTATACTTATACTCACGAAATGAACGGTATGGTAAACAACATAGCTCAATTGCAATGCAATGTCACAATAACATTTAATAACAATAATAACAATAACATTTAAATATACTTTAAGATATAATCTAGAAGAAAATAAGAACATTGAAACGGTTCATGAACTCGATTTCAATAAAGGACACTATGGGGAACTTTGAAAAACAGTTAATGAGTATAATTAGACAGACTTGTTGCTAGGCAGAGGAGTAAATAATGAGATATATGGCAAATTTTGCAAAATATACGGCACACAAACATTCATACCCAAACAAAGCAAAATGCTAGGTAAGAACAAAGCAGTTGGCCCGTAGGGGAAAGGAGATACCCACAAGACTGGAATACAAGTCATTAACAAGCACACAAGTACTACACTACACAACAACCGCACTACTACCAGAACTGGACGAATCACTACCAAAACAACACATTGCACATCACTACCAAAACAACACAACACAACACAAGCATTGGCAAAGAATTATAGACCAGTTGCACTAACATCCCACATAATAAAATTATTTGAGAGTGATCAGGAGTCAGATTACTAGTTTTATAGAGACCAATGACCTCCACAATCCAGGCCAACAAGGATTTAGAGCAGTTTCTATGATCGAGCCACTGAGATCTATAAAGAATTCTGATCAAGAAAGAGATCTAGGGGTGGTTTTAGATAGAAAACTATAACCTGAGGATCATATTAAGAACATTCTGCGAGGGGCCTATGCTACACTTTTTAACTTTAGAATTGCTTTTAAATACATAGGTCAAAAAGTTTTAAAAGTTTTAAAAGTTTTTTAAACCTCTCGTGTATCATGAGTGTGTTAAAGCATCAGATGGTGCATTCAGATGATGAATATTACCTAGTTCCTTCATCTGGGAAGAATGAACACATATTGGTGCATTCGGTGAAAAAACTAACTACTGTAGTTTAATTGATCAACAGACTGTATATCATATGCAGACTGTATGTGGATCTGCGGGCCACTCCAAACAACACCCTGGTGGACCAAGCTCCACCAGGGCTAAAGCACAAAGTGATATAGATGTGATAGAGAAACTAGGTCAAATGGAGGAGTAGGTCTGTATATTAAACAGCACCTGACGTGCACAGAGCTACTAAACTCAATGTGGTGGTAGAGTGGTGGGGGGGGGGGAAACATTGCAGAAAAAAACAAAAATACAATTTGGTCAACAAAACAGCATTGTTTAAAATAGAAGACATGGGTTGTCATTTTGGGGGTAAGGTAGGTTACATTGAGTTAATTAGTTAGTACTTAGTTTTTATCTTAAACTGGTTGGGAGAGGTACAGTGTTGCTGTGCTGGTGAAAGAACACCTAAAGGTAAATTAAATAATGATTGCGAATCCACAAGAAGTTGACATAATATCGCTAGAGATCTGCAATCAGGATGATAAACTTTCCTTAAAGAATTTGACAAACACTTGCTGATAGGACATGAAGTAAATGAAATGTATGTCAAGTTTTGTGAAATATATGATAAAAGCACAACAAAATTTGTACCAAAGGAGAGATGCAGAACTAGGAAAAGGGGTTTGTTCAACAGAAATTGCGAGAGGGCCTGAGACCCAAACACACACAAATGGAATCAATATATAGCAAGAGGCCAAACCCCCAAACATACAAGCGATGCAAAGATGCGAGAAACAGCAGCAGCATTAAGGAGAGGGACTTAAGGACCATAAATAAAGTGTGAAAATAAACTCGAGTAAATTTTTTTAACTACTCTCGACAGTGAAGAAAAACAAATATTCAGACGATTTGTGTTAGAATCATTAATCTTACACTTTCGGTCATATTCAACAACACAAATACATACACACACATTCCTGTTGCTGTAGCAAGTGAAGAATTACACACACAGATCACAATAACGTGATGCATCAAATGAACAAATCCACAAGGGCCGTGACGAGGATTCGAACCTGCGTCCGGGAGCATCCCAGACACTGCCTTAATCGACTGAGCTACAACAGGGTAAAAGGGTTGAAACCGAAGTTCTACTGAACTTACTGGATCCCATAGCCTCTCCGAGGCACAAACCAGGCTTTTACACAACCCCCCCCCCTGCACCCGAGCTATGTCAACAGGCCGTTCTCCCTCTTCGCCCTTCCGAATGCACCATATCAGTAAATTTTTTAATAATCTTTTAAAAATAGTAAATGCCACTATTTTTGCAAAATTATTACGAGATCTATTATTCTATAGAATAATGCATATAAATGCATATATGATAAATACAAAACATAAATACAAAACAAGTAAATGTAAATAATTTTACCTTGCACCTAGATCCACCAAGCCTGTATGGCGCGCGTTTCAGTACTTCGGAAATCTAGAACTATCTTGAATCTCTAATCTGCAATGAAACAATACATATTATTGCACTTACCAAAACATGGATGAATGTAGAAAATACAGAACTATTAGCTGAATATCAAATAAATGGATTTAATCTATTTCACACAGATAGATATATTACACCGTGTATATTAGGTAATACCTAACATACACGCCTCCACACACACTACATTTGAAATGTAGTCTCAAAAAGACTACATTTCAACAGCAAAGATTACTCCATAAAAAAATAATTAAATTATTGACCAACATGAGAGAGGGTTAGCCAACATGAGAGGGTTGTGTTGATTGCCTGAAAATATTTAAATTGTGTAATGTATTGAATGGCATTTTTCAAGTTACAACATTTTTTAAATTACTGAACTAGGTTCTAGGCTTTGCTAGGCTTAATTCAATTATTACAGATAAGCCTAACCTAGCCTAGAACCCAGTGGGTTTTCTTCCTATTGGGGAGTGTTGTACATGCTCGCCACATACACACTAGCACAGCCAGGCCTCGCCT